>NW_024884833.1:3221987-3314226 GCF_019232065.1 Centrocercus urophasianus
CCCTACCCCTTCCTCTTCCTCTTCCTCTTCCCCTTCCCCTCCTTTCCTCTCCTTTCCTCTCCTTTCCTTTCCACAAAATGAGAACTGTAATACTGACCCCTTCATGCAATTTTTAAGTACTATCTTTCTCAGTGTTGTACTTTATTTTCTATCTAGAATATGACAAAAATAATATTAAAGGTGACTAAGTGAAATGCATATTCATTCCTACATATCAAGTCCTTGTATATGAAAAACTAACAAATACTATCAAGTCCAAACTGAAATATGAATTTAGTGTTTTAAATGTGACAGAAGTAGACAATTCAAAGAAATAATAGTAATAATAAAAAATTACCTTTGCAAACTGAAATCTACCTCAAGTTCTCTTACACAATTATATCATGTAATCCTTAGAATTGGAAGAGACCTTTAAAGGTCATCTAGTCCAATTCCCCTGCAATGAACAGTAACATCCCCAGCTAGATCAGGCTGCCCAGGGTCTGATCCAGCCTTGCCTTGAAAGTCTCCAGGAGTGGGGCATTTGACTAAATGACTAAACTGACAAAGCTACCTACTGCTGTTCTGCAGATCGTGAGAATGTTTGTTCAAAGGAAAAATCATTTTCTGAAGTATTGACAGGGGGCTATATTTATGTGCGGAATCATAGAAACACAGAATCATGGAATTGCTCAGGTTAGAAAAGATTTTGAAGATCATCAAGTCCAATCGCAACCTAACCATACTACCCTACCTCTAACAACCCTCTGCTGAATCATGTTGCTGAGCACCACATCCAAACAGTTTTTAAACACATTGAAATCAGATGGAAAGGTTAATGTAGTGGGAATGGACATCTCTATAGTAAGAGTTCTGACAATGTCATCTTCAGTTTCAACTGGGACTCTGCCCACAAAGATTTTATAATCCAAATAATCTATTTTTCTACATGACTGTTCCAGAACATACATAGAGCAAGGCCATAGGATAGGAACGCGTAGTAATTCAGGTTGAAGGAGATCTTAGAAAGTCTCCAGTTGAAGAACCCACTAGCTGGTTGTAACCTACATTCTGGCTGTGAGGCCATACTGAGTTCCTCAAATTTTTGTCCAGACACTTCAAAGCTTCAAAGGACAGAGTTAATACAAACTATCTAGTCTCCTCTGTGCTGCAACTTGACTGTTCCATCAGTGATATCTTTTTTTCTATAAGTGTCCGAATGTCTCTTTCTTCTTTATTCACTTTGTTTCTTGTCATTTTAACATGCTGCTGTAAAAAGCCTGGCTGACATTTCTGCATTAGCCTATGTCAGTGCAGAATAAGTCACAGCCTCATTCTGCAGGCTTTTCTGAGAGGGTAAGGGCTACAGTTCTTTACTGTCCAAGAGGACTTCCTTGAACTCAATTAGGCTTACTCATATTCTTCTGTTGGAGAACATAGTATTGTCTGTAGTAATACGTACGTAGTCTTCCACAAGGACAGAATATCTCTGTTCACTTGGGAGACCAATTAACTTATCAGCTGCCTCCCAGACATATCTAGCCATGGCCTCCATTAGGCAGAAAGCTCTGGCAAGAAAGAATGTGGCAACTCATGCGGACTGCCTGACTAAAAATGTGGTAGTTCAAGTCTCTGGCTGGAGTGAATGCCTGAGCCTGCGGCTGCCAGTGAAAGGTAGCAGTGATTCCACCTGCATGAAGTGTAAGCAGATTGGTGATCTGCACAATATGGTGGAGAAGCCCAAGAAGGAGGTGGAGAGATTAAGGAGTATCAGAGAGTGTGAGCAGGAGAGAAATTGGTGGGGTAACTCTCTGTTGAACTTCAAATTAAAAACACCAAGATGATACTTCCAAAACAGTGGTGGACTCCCTCTTCTGCCACCATTAAGCAGAGGGAGGAAATTCAAGGGAAGAGGAAGAATAGAAACAGGTCCCTATCTCACTTCCCCAGGTGCCTAGTTTAATAGGTTTGAGGCTGAGGAACTTGAGGGAAAGGTAATAGAGGATGTGGTGAGAGGTCCACCCTTGAGGTTGTATAGGATGAGGTGGCCGATTCCACACTTCAAGACTGCCTCCACCAAGAAGGACAGAAGGGTGATCATCTTAGGTGACTCCCTTCTGAGAGGAATGGGGGGCCCTGTATGTTGGCCCAACCCTACCTGAAGAAAAGTGTGCTGCCTCCCTGTGTCCAGAAGAGAGAAAACAACTAGAAACAGACTAGGAAACTTCCTAGTCTGATTTACCTCTCTGATTATTATCTTTTATTGACAGTTCAAACCTGCAGTGATGAAGTGTCTGAGGGAAGCTAAGGATTATCAAAAAGGACTTCAGGGACCTGAGGTAGTTAGTGGATGGAGCGAGAGTACAGGTTGTATTTCTCTTTTTCCCTTCAGTGACAGGGAAGGATACTGAAAGGCAGCAGGAAAGTCCATCTCATAAATACATGGCTGAGAGGTTGGTGCAAATGCAAGAATTTGGGGATTTCTTGATCATGTAGTATCCAGATTGTATTATCCTAATACAGATACAAAAATACTGTGGAAGAGAGTTTCAAAATCTTTTCTAAAACTGAAATAAATTCAGAAAAAAAGAAAATTCACTATCAAGCATGATTTATCTATCAGTCCATGCTGATTGTTCCCAATCACATTCTCCTTCATGAACCTAGAAATTTTCTTCAGTAAGACATATTCTATTATTTTCCTTGGCACTGAAGTTATACTGACTAGGCTCTGATTTGTTCTTTTGGCACTTTTTGATTAAGAGTGCATTCTTCTTTTTCTTCAGTCATCAAAAATAACTGATTTTCATGATTTTTGAAAGATTTTAAAGAACAGCCCTGTACAGATATCAGCCAGTTCTCACAGCAGCCTCAGATACAGCCTGTCTAATTCAATGCATGACTGTGTATAAGATTTGCCGAAGCAACTCCCAGCTTGATTGGCATCCTCTTTCTTCTAATTAAATGCTTTTACTAGTCTTTTTTTATAAGACTAAAACTAAGGCTAAGAAGGCATGAAATACAACTGTCTTACTTGTGTCCAGTGTCACAATATCACACGCTTGGCAATAGGACTATGTTTTCTTTGCTCAAACTTGTATTATTTATTAGTCATAAATTATTACTACTATTGCCCATCTGTGCAGATGACTGCCTCGATAATTTCTTACAAATAGATGAGTTCAGTCTTTGGACACTCATTCACAACTAAACAAATCTCCAGCTCGGATAAGTTTTGTGATACAGACAGCCCTTAAGGGGTAAGGTCCATAATAAGTCCATGAGAAGATCTGTAGTTGATAGTATATCTGTAGTTGATAGTATATGTTGATTTGGAAAATAAACAAAAGTGTCAGTATAGTAAGTCATATAAGGAAGACATTTAGGACTTGTAGATCGACAAATATTGGATAATGATTGTATGCATACAATTACCTTTTAAAAGCCAGTACTCAATAGACCCTGTGAAGAAATTTACTGTCTTTCTCATTTCTCTGATATTCATCTCTGTCTACAGAAGCTACTATTATAAACAAAAAAACCTTCTTGTTTTCAGTTACTGAAGTCACCTGTAAATTTGGCTTTTTACTCCACAATCTTTATCATGATGACTAAAGAAGAGGGCATTAATGTGCATGTATTCAGCTTATATTATAAAATAGGAGTTTATATGTCTTCTGTGCAATGTTTTGAATTTTTTTCATCATTACCTTTCTAGCTTGTATCATGTTTACTTACAAGGCATAGACTTAATTCCAATTTACTACATGTTAAAGAATGTTCACTGTGCTAAGACTCTAAAAAATCTGCCTTACAATTTGTCTCCTTACATCACACCTTGCATAGCTAGTTGAGTGATTTCCTTTATAAATGAAAGCTGAATCCTTTTTTCCATTAAAACTATTCACAAAATTCCTTCTGAATTCAGGGGGAACTGATTTTGACCCTCAATTCTTGGCTATCAAATAATATCTAGCTTCTACTTAACCCTGATAAGGTAATTGGGTTAATAACGTTAATGGCAATTTGGTTGGATGATTCCACTATATTGCACTGCTCCATAACTCATAGTAAACTTCTGCGCTTCTTTCCTAAGCTTTTGTGGAAGTATTACACTAAAGATTAATGTTGCTCTTATTTGAAATTCCAGCAGTATTCTGCAGAATGCATGGAATTGTTTCACACTTTGAGAACAAGCATTACACATTATGTCCTGGTACTTTGCATCCTAAGTATTGTAAGATTGTCAGCATATTCATCACCAGATGAAAACAGTAAAAAGTTCGTTAACTCAAGATCAGATTACAGAAACCCGATTTACATGTATGCATGCTGTCAAAACCAAAATAATTTAAGGTTAACACTTGAGAGTCTTCATAGAATATCATAACTGGATGAGCAACAAAGTAATGAAAAGTGATGATGGATGAGGTGAAGAGCAGCGAATGTTGTTTATCCTGACTTTAGCAAAGTTTTCAACACTGACTTTCACAACATCCTCATAGAGAAGCTGATGAAGTATACTCTAAGTGGACAGTGAAGTGAAAAGAAAACTGAATTGCCAGGCCAAAAAATTTTCAATCAGTGTCACAAAGTCCAGTAGGAAGTTAGTCTCTATTAGTGTTCCCCATGGTTGACACTGAGTCCAAAATGATCTGTGCAATGGACAGACAGTGAACTCTCAGCTAGTCTGTATATAATACAAAACTGAGATGAATACTCTGTGGCTGTGTTTTACTCAGAGGATTCTGTACAGACAGATGAAATGGGTTGGAAAAAAACCTTCCAAAGAGAAATGCTAAGTACTTAACCAGGGGAGGAATAAATCCATGCACTAGCACAGGCTGAAGTCCATATTCCTGGAAAGTTGCTTTGCAGAAAAGTACCTGTGGTTTCCAATAGATATCAAGCTGACCATGAACCAACCAAGTATACTCTTATGGGAATGAGATTCCCAGTATAAGAGAAACATGCACATACTGGAAAGCCTAGCTATGATGATTAAGAGGTTGTAGGATGTGTCACACCTGGAAAGGCTGAAAAAACTGGGATTGTATCACTCAGAGATGAAGAAGTTCAGGAACATCTTATTCATGTGTACAAATTCAGGATGAAGAAAGCAGAGATAAGTTCTACTAGATGATGGTGCCAAGAGACAGGATAAAAGGAAATAGACAAAAATTAAATTGCATAAGAAAAGGATTAATAATTGTTATAATAGATGATAATTAAGAATTATAATCATCGACATCCTACACTTGTAGGATGAAGATCCTGGAACCCTGGAACACTTGAACAGATTGGCCCTAAATGTTGCCCCTAAATGGAGACTCATCATCACACTTCCACAATTATTTTTGCAAATATTGACTGGGCACATCCCTGAGAAACCTGTTCTAACCACCACTACTCTGCAAAGAAGGTTTGGCTAGCCAGTTTTCAAAAATCAATTCCATTTTTAACTGTCCTGTTTTGCTGTAACACTGGCAGGAAGGTGAGCACCAAACAGCTGTTCACTCGGCATCCTCAGTGTGATAGAGGAAAGAATCAGAAAGCTAAAAGTGCAAGAATGTGTGGTTTGAAATAAAGGCAGTTTACTTAAAAATATAAAGCAAAAATACATTAAAAATAAATGAATAAATAAATAAAATAAAAAGCAAAACAAGGAATTCATTTACAATGTCCTATCAGCAGGCAGCTGTTTTTCCAGGAAAGCAGTGTTCTTCATGCCTAACAGTTTCCTGCAAAGACAAATGGCATCACTGCAAATGTATCACCCTCCTCTTTCTTTCCCCCAATTTAAGCGCCAATGAAAGACGCCATGTGACACAAAATAGCCCTTGGTCAGTTTGGGCTAGCTGTCCTGTGTCCTCTCCCAGATCTTTGTGTATCCCCAGTCGCCTTATGGCAGGGCAGCATAGGAATCAGAAAAGACATTGACTGCTATGTAAGCACCTCTCTGCAACAACTAAATATCAGTGTGTTATCACCATTCTTCATCAAAAATCCTAAACAAATCATCATTATGTGCAAGACAATCAGGGGATCAAGTCTAGCCATTACAGGTTCATGAAAGGCAGGTTCTGCTTAACCAACCTGATCCCTTCTTATGATCATGCACCTAGCATGAGAGAAAAACTGTGGATGTAATCTACAAAGACTGTAGCAAAGCCTTTGACACTGTCTCCCACAGTATTCTCCTGTAGCTGGCAGCCCCTGACTTGGACATAAGTATATTCCTCAGTGAGTAAAAATCTGGCAAGACAGCTGGCTCCAAAGAGGAGTGTGAACTTTCCAGGCTTAAGCTGGAAAGTTCTGAAAGAAGGCCAAAGGCAACCTGGCTTCTATCAGAAGTAGTGTAGTCAGCAAGAGCAGGGAGGTGATCATCCCAATGTACTCAGCGTTGGTGAAGCTACATCTTGATTTCTGTGTTCAGTTTTGTGCCCCTCAATTAGAAAAAAAAAAAAAAAAAAAAAAAAAAAGACATTAAGACACCAAAGCATGTCCAAAGGAGGGCAACAAAACTTGTGAGGTGTCAGGGACAAAAATCTTACGCAGAACAGCTGAGGGAAATGGGATTATCTGGACAACCTCACCACCCTCTGAGTAAAAAATTTCTGAGGCCCTCCTCTGAACACGCTCCAAAACCTGTGCATCCTATCTGTACTGGAGGCTCCAAATCTGGATGTAGTACTTGAGGTGGGACCTCACAAGGGCGGAACAGAGAAGGACAATCACCTCCCTCTCCCTTCTAGCCACCCCTTTTTTAATGCATCCGACGATCCTGTTGGCCTTCCACACTGCAGGTGCACACTGCTGGCTCATGTCCAGCTTTCCGTCTGCCAGGATCCCCAACTTCTCTGCAGGGCTGATTTCAAGGAATTCTTCTCTCAGTATTTGGGATTGCCCCCACCCAAATGTATCGCCATAATCTTGGTCTTGATTAACATGGTTAGGTTACTCTGGGCCCACTTTTCAAGCCTATCCAGGGTTCTCTGGATGGTATGCCATCTTGTGACAGCCTAATACATCTGTGCCTGGATCGTGATAAAGGAAGGTAATATGGAATTTGTGAATAGCAAGTACTGAGATTCACTCAAATTGTGGAAAGTGTCACAGTATTTTGTAATCCCAAGGGGTCTGGTATGGAAAAGTGCCTGAAAAAGTCAATTACCCAGGACTGTACAAGTAGCAATTCTATGTGGAACCCTTTCAGCTTTCCTGGATCACAATGAAATGTGACCAGTATCTCCCCTCCATTGGGAAGCCTCATAAATAGTACCAAATCCTGAAGGCCACCTATCATTGGAGACCACAGAGAAGGTCACCACTCAAGTCAGTCTCAATTATTGTCCATTGAGGAATCGTATTTGCTCTAAACTCCAGTAAAGGAAAATTTTAACTATAGGCTATCTTTTTTTCTCCACCTCCCTCCCTACATTCATACATACATTTTAACAATCCTCATTTGTTTCATAAGTGCTGAGTTTTTTTACTGGATCCACATATTTCTGTTTAACTATGAGTGCATGTGTGTATATATATACATATTGATTTTGGATAAGGTAAGTTAGTACTGTTCTGTTCTGTTGGTAAGTTAGTGTGAAACTTGTCATCCATGAATCTATAACCAAATCACCATTCAAATGTCATATATTTCACTAAGTCACCTTATTAATTTCCAAAAAGGTAGTTAATGATTAAATGCTGTTAAAATTATATCCTTTGATTCACCTCACGTTATCAATAAATCTTAAATTGCTGCTAAACAGAACTGTGAAATGTATTTTTATTTCCAGCATTGGCAATTCTGGTTCACAAATGAAGAATATAATTAGCATTTTCTTACAAGGGAATACAGCAACACAGAGTATCAGACCTTATTCAAAGCAGAATTAACCAAAAAGTTCGGTTTAAATGATTCTGTATTTTGACCTCATTGATAAAATGGCACACTATAGGGAGTTATTGTATGAGTTTTTCCTGATTCTACTCATTTTCCCTATCATTAAGATGTCTGAGGTTTTGCCATTCATCTATTGATAGCCTCTGCTGACAGTTACAGTCCAGAGCAATAATATTTCAAGCAGCTAGCATCAATGGCAGCAGCACAGTCTGCTGAAGTTGATTTTCTTCAGCATGACTAAGAAATGGTGTTATACTGAAAAAAAGTTTCAATGGACTGAGAAAGGATGCTGACAAAGAAGTCATAGCTATCTGCATAGCAATTTTTAACTTAAACATAACATAAATTTTCAAATTCATTTTAGCTGAGGCTTTAGCTACTACTTACCTGATACAGCTTCTGCTGCAAAGCTTGACTTGTGAAATAGAAAAATTTCCAGCTTTGAAAATTAATAGTAACGTAAATAAAGTCTAAGAAGTAATGGAATACTGTAAATATAACTAATTATTTTAGAACAGAAGTGGAATAAACCTATGCATTTTTATGAGTACAAACCAAGGCGCTTTTTCATGAACTTGAGCTGTCAAATGAGTTTTACATCAAAAATTTTCTCCCTAACATATTATGTTAATCATTTGAAAACAGGGTCTGCTTAACAGGAAGACAATGAGCAATAGTATTGATAACATCACTGCTAAAACAGATTAATGAACATAAATCTGACTCATGCTGGGGGCTGAAAGAACTGATAGTAGACATCTGGTCCAACAGCTGAGGGCCAATAGAGCACATCCCTAAAAGCATAGTGTAACTGTGAATCAATTAGCTTGGCTTGTATACAGTGAGCAGCCCAAAAGCCCACTAAGCTATCCTGCATGGCAGCCCACTACAACAGTAAATCCCTTCAAGCAGGGACCCTTGGAGGTTGTGACCATGTAGCAATACTTTACACCTTAACATCAAGATGCCTTGCCAGATCCTCTGTAAGTGACATAATAGCTTGCTTTAAGCTTAGTTAATTTTGCTAAAATTGTATCTCAGATTGACTGAGCACATATTATTCCTCAGACAAAAAGTTGTTGATTAAGTCTGGGACTAGAAGTAGATCCAACTGCATCTAGTGTCCTTACCTTCATGAAAGAAGGAGCTTAGAAAGGAAGGGAATCCACTCTGAACCTTGTGACTCAACTGGAGAATCTACTCCACCTTTAGACATAAACCATTGACTGAATCTGGGACTAGGCATGCATTCAGCTGCATCCAAGCTCCTTATCTCCATGATTCGAGGAGTTAAGAAAGGAAGGAGATGCATCCTTATCCCCATGACTCAAAAAGAGAGTCACCTAGCTGAGTGTCTTTAACTCCATCTTCTATGCAGTACATAATCCCAGTCATCTTGAATCTGGTTACATTGGTGTTAAATCATTACAAATCATTACATTAAATCTATATATATCAATAAATATATTCCTGATTTTCTCTTATGAGTGAAGTGTATAGTGTAGTTGTTTCCAATCACAATAGCGATTCTTCCTTGGCAGAAGGATCTAAGCCAGTATGACAAATGGCATACACTGTAAGACAGTACTCTTGTCGTTATACCTATAAAACTTCATAAGGCAAATTTAAATTAATTAAGTAAATAACTAATTAATGCAAGGGTTTAAAATATTCATACAACTGAGCAATCCATCTTCCTATGAAGCTTGGTTAAAAATAAAAATAAAAATCTACAGTCATCTTAAAAATTTAGTCAGTAATTGTAGTGCTTCAGTAGTACTTAAACAGGATGATTGTGTCTGACTACCACTTTGCTATCCTTTCTATATTGACCAGATCATAAAGTTCAAGAAAATTCCCATTTCTGCATTCTGTGAAGAACCACTTCTGCAGGTCCTACTTTCTTGATTTAATTTAGATGAATT
The DNA here is from genome assembly GCF_019232065.1 of Centrocercus urophasianus. Classification (NCBI taxonomy): domain Eukaryota; kingdom Metazoa; phylum Chordata; class Aves; order Galliformes; family Phasianidae; genus Centrocercus; species Centrocercus urophasianus. The sequence continues at coordinate 3,231,798 of NW_024884833.1, forward strand.
AAATGTCAGAGTTGAATGGATATAAATAAATAACAGTGATACGACTTCTCTTTCAGGCTGCTTTTATTTATTTATATATTTATTTATTTTGCTGAGGTCTGGAGGAGTGGCTGAGAAGGTGGAAAAATCTTGTTACCAGCATAGCACTGTCAAACTATGATACGTGAATTGCCGTCAAACTGCTAAGAAAATAAATGCCCTAAACTCTTCCTTGTTGGCACTGAAAATCTAGGAAGAAACACAAGAGCACTAGGCAACGCTAGATGACTTAAGCTTTTTTTTTCAAACTGTATACATATATATTCCTGCTGATGAAAACCTCTTCCTTAAGCTCTTCATATTTATGTCCTCAGTAGTACAATTTAAGAAATACTGCAATTTCCAGTAGGTATTAATTATCTACACTCAAGTTTTTATATTTATGATACAATATGGCATTTTACTGCATCAACCAATAGTTAAACAAGAACAACAAAAACAGAGTTTTGCCCTTGAAATTTCATGGCCTGTAAAAGGCAGTACTATCAAGTATTACTATATCTGACGATAAAACAAACAAAAACAAAACTGCAGTATTCCTTACGAAACCCTTCCTATCAGAGATGAATTGTGCTCAGTTTACAGATGAGGAACTGAATCATGGCAATTGTTGAAGAGTGTGTCTTTATTTATAAGTAGTACAGTACGATACCAAAAAGCTGGTGAAAAATCTCTAACGTTGACACTAAATGGATTCCTCATACCACTGCTACATGAAGAAAATGGATTAGAATTACATTAGTGCAGTATTTAGCTTTAAAAAATAACAATTTTGTGGTTTTAAGGCAAGCCTCAGTAATTGTTTTCCTGATATGTCTCTAACTTTTCATTTGATATTCTACCTTCTCCATTTTCTTATTTGTCCACATTCATGCAAGAGTCTGTTTTCTGAACTTTAAGAACAAACTGCTCCACAGTGCAAACCATAGAATACCAAATGCTGTTTCAAGAGTACACTCCTGATCTTAATCAAAACACCAGACACATGCCCAAAGTGCTTGTGTACCATAAAGCTGTTGCTGTGTCAGATAGTTAATCTTCATTACATATTCTAAGTACCATTCCAGAGGTTACACAGCACAAGCGTTTTTCCTAGATTGATATTCAGTTTTTCAATGGTTGAAAACACATGCCACTTATTGATACTGCTCTCTTCCATAGTCTGAACACACATACATTCCTTCATCCTGGTGCTGCAATGGAACATCTTTGCATGTTTCCTGTCATCCTGGGATAAGCAATTCTGCTCAGACCATTCATATCTTTGTAGGACTAAAAGCATCCCCATAAAAAATAAATCCAAACAAAACAAACAAGAAAGAAGCTTTAAAATGACTCGTGAACACAGATTTAAGGCTTGTTACATGTTCAAAAACATTATTTTTATTTTTAGAATGTACAGAAAGGAGCAGACAAAAAGGGGGAAGGAGGTGAACATGGGATATATACAAAATTCTTTGGGATCCTTGGGGTTCCTTCCAAACCCAAGCCATTCTGTGATTCTATCATTTAGATTATTATGGCTTGGATAATCACAATATAGTAGAGGTAAGAAGAAAAAGGGTAGAAGAAATTAAATGGAACCCAGATGAAAAGATGCTGCCAGAGATCTCAACAGTTTTGGGAAATCCTCATGTTTTTGGAATACAGGTCTAGCATCTATTTCCTTATCTGTATAATATCAGGCAAAATCCCATATTTTTAAACATCAGATTAACAGGAAATGTTATTCAGAAAATATTTTTTATTCCATTCCACTTACTTTCATTTAGATCTTCCATTTTATATTTTCTCAGGGTTAGACTCTGCAGAGCTCACAAGTGAGGTGAGGTAGAGTAAAAGAGTAAAGAGTAGCCAAGCAAACAAAATAATTAATAAATGATAGTAAGTCTAAAGCATAGAGATCCAGAAGGGATTAGTTCAGTGGAAAATTAGGTGTCCATCAATCTCCTTCTGGATACCCCCTAGTCTGGCTAATCAGCATTTAGGAGCTATTAGGCTTGACAGCTTGACCCTTGTCAGTCACAGTTGGTACAAGGCAGTACTGAAAACAGAGCAGCCACTGAAGATGGCACTATTTCTAGCTAACCTATTTTGGCAGAATATTTGTGTGCATCAACAGACTGAAATGTCAGAGAGCTGAAGATGACGTGGGTGAATGTGAAAAAGCAGAAAAGACCGCAGAGGAAAAGGAAGAAGCCAGAAGAAAAACTTAGCAAGAAACAAAATAGGAGGAAGAGCAGAAGATGAAAAATATGTGTCAATGCAGTAAAGAATATTCGTGAAACAACATAGAGGAAATTTTGAAGCATAAATGATTATAGTTCAGTCAGGTTGCTGCAAAAACACAATGAGTATGAAACGAAATTGATCACTCACATTCTGAAGTTGTTCATGCCACAATTACCCTTTAATGAAATCCTAAACTAACCAGAACCTGAATAACACTGAAGGACAAAATTAAGGCAATAGAAATCCCAGATCTGAAGAAATTTTTAGGCTAATATCACACAATCACTTCACTGAAGCTGTGCAGGCTTCATTTTTTATATTCTCTCAACCATTGTGCATTAAATAGTGAGCACTACAAGTATACTGTGTTATATCCAGAGATCCTATAAACTTGAAATACCTATTCCTGTTTTGAAAGCTACTTTAGTACCAAGTCTAACTAAAGTTCTACGTAACATCTGTATTACAGACACTTTTCATGTTCAACAGATGTACATATTACATACATATGTGCAACTTTATTTCATACAACAAAGCAGCAGATTCTCCATAGGCATTAACAACAGAAAACCTTTTATGATGCACATAAGGTATTCGAGAAGCCAACATAAATAGGATGTTTTATTTTTACTTTTTTTTCTGAAAGAGAATTAAAATAAGTTTGTTCTCTCTCTAAACCAAAATACCATTATTTCAGTTATTTTAGGAGAGTGAAACATGCCACAACAACATATTTACAGAAAGCAGATTAGCTCAGACTTCTTTATTTCCAGTACTCTTTCTGCACTTATGTTCTGTTTCTTCTTTACTGCATTATATTGGCATAACGTGCAAAGAAAAGCATATTGCATATTTGTATGTGAGTCTGTTGGTAGAGCTTGGCTGGCTCAACCATGCAAAGAAAAATATCCATTTAAATACAATAGGCATGGACTCAGGTCCTTCTTTTTAGAGAAGATATTAGAAAGACAACTAAGTCTTTGTCCGAATAACGTCATAACAATGGTAAACTGCAACCTACTGTTACAATGTTACCTGGAATCTGGCACAATTATAAACATTATGAAGAATCAGTTTTCTTAAGTCATAGTCTGGTTTAGTCTGTGGTAGCCTACAGAACTACTTCTAACAATTTATTCTTATTGACAATTAAAACATAGTAGTGCAAGCAGCTAAACATACTATGTGAGAAATAATTGTTTTTGTCAGTTTTGTTTCAAACAGAACACAAAGTGCCAGCAACGCCCCTCAGTAGAAGCTGTAGCAGCTAACATGAATTGTCTGATGGCCTTGGAGAACGTGGACAGAATAGTATTTCCATTGGTGGTCAGTGCCCATTCAACTCCACAACTCAAAAAAAAAAAAAAAAGGTCCAAAGAGCTGGGGAAAGTTGTGTCTCCCCGAGACCATGCGGAGATTATAAACTGAGAGTCAACATCTTGTCTGATATAAGCCATTCAATAGTCCATTCAAATGACAGTGCAACCGTTGAGTTCAGAAAAGGCTGCAATGTTTCTCAGGGGGATCCAAGACAGGAAAGGCTGCAGGCTGTCCCCTAGCTGGAGGTTTCGAGCAGAGCGCTGCCGTGGTAGCCACGAGGACCCCAAGCAGCGCTGCTTCCAGCGGAGGCCGAGAGGGTGCGCGCGCGGCACCGAGACTGCGGCAGGGCGCAAGAGACACTTTAGGAATCAGCCCACGGTGATCACAGGTGCAGTAGCGCCACCTGGAGGCCAGCGGTAGCAGCGTAGGTGAGGTCGCTGCGACCGCCCACTGTTCCCGTCGAAGTGGGCTCGGGAGCCGCGGGGACGTGACGGTGGGAAGTTGGAAAACGGAGGGCTATGATCTGTGTTACATCACGCACACACGCACACACTACTTCTTGGAGTGACTACTGTGATGTTCTCATTTTTCTTTTTGTTTCAGTCACATTACATCATCTATATAGAAGGCAGCTGGAAATAGCATTTAAAGAATTGACCTGCTGATTAAAATTCCTGCTTTTTTTTTTTTTTTTTTTTTTTTTTTTTTTTTCTTTCAACTTTTACATAACCAGTGCATTTTGGCACTTAAATGTGTGAAATGGGAGAGAGATTTCTGTCTGAAAAATACGACTTTTCCTTTAGCCATATCTGAATACATACTGTTGGAGCAACATATTGAAACAGGGAAAAAAAAGAAAAAAGGAAAAGAAAAAAAGAAAAAAAGAAACACAGTTTGAGAGGTTCCTTTGTTCTTTTGAATCTTAAAGGAAAGCTTTTGATAGGAAAAAAATATAGACCTTCTGTTGAGAATGTCAATTCACCTTAACAAAAGGACTGTGTTCCATCTCTGGCTTATTTTAGTTCCCTAATAAAGTACTGCTGGCTGAATCAAATTTGGATCAGTTTTTGAATGTCCTTAACAAGGTTTCCACTATCATCTTCCCTGCAACACATCTCAGCGGGAACCTTGATGCGCAAAGCATGAGCTGTAGGAGGGAGATGGCTGGCAGAGTGAAGCTCCACAGACCTTCTATAAGACCACTTTATATTAAGTACTCATATTTCTGTTTGTGTAAACAAAGCATTAAATACTCTCTTTCAGGATTCAGTGCAAGAAACTACTGATATGCAAGAATTAACAGAGCAAATAAACCTTTCTTTAGAACTAATGACATTGCAATTGGTATTGTTATATGTGTATTTCTGATAACACTCACAACTTCTTATCTCTTCGGTGTTAATATTTTCAGATGTGCAATTCACATTCTAACTCTAACCCTTTCCTCTTTGAAACCTAAATAGTAGGGAGAAAAAAAAAATATTTGCATCTAAACTCTGCATCTAAACATACTTCAGCTGAGTCAGTACTTTACAGATTTTATCACATAGAGGGTATTTAGTGGCTGTTGTGTTTAAACACTACATGATATCTTCTGCTTATATGACTACGACCTCTAATCGGTAACTCAATACGCAAAAAATAGTAGTGAGTGAGAAAGTCTATGACTGAAAAAAATGTCTTTCTTATTGTGATATGTTCAGATTCTAAAAATAAAAAGTACTCTTGTAGATATTTAAGATATCTAAGATTCAAGATGGTGACCCAAGACATGGTCCTACATACATGATTTACTGATTCCTAATGACTTGATCTGATCAATGTATGTTGAGTAATCTGAGATTCAATCTTTTTTCCTGCAGCAAGATTAAAATAAATATGCAAGCATATAAATAAATATAGTAGTATTTTTTTGGATTTAATCTTCTGGAAAATTTGGAGATGAAAACTGAAAAGTTTCCTGTGGATTCGGTGTAACATGAAGCAGTTTTAGCTTAGATGAATTTGAAAAATTACCTTAGTTTCTTCACTGGGGAACTGATAATGTGACATTAGGCATTTAGGTGAAACCACATTGGAAAACCAGAAGAAAATTTTCATTCTAAATAATTTCTGCTGATAGCACATTCTGTAAGTACTGACTTTATTATCACATTCCTTCTCTTTACCTTGTCTGAGCCTAGCATTCCACTTGGACTATCTAACTGATGCTATACAAATAGCAAGTCATAGCAAAACAGGCAGATATTGGACATTCTGGGTACTATCTATTTTTAAAAATTCCACTCAAATTGAACGTCCTTCCACCAAAAAAAAAGTTTCAAAGATTGACTTATGCATCTTTTCTTCTCGTTACTACTGTGCTTCTCATTAGCAGTATTTAACATTCTCTGTTAATCTATACAGTATGAAGAAAAAAGAATGTTTGCTTTGAAAATAAACAGACATAATATTAAATAATTCATATGAATGAAGTAAAGACTGCTGCTCTGAATCTAATTTAGCTTTTTATGATTCTTTTTTGCAGATTCATTTTCAGATTCTATATATGTCTGGTTTTCAGTTTCTCATTAGAAATCTTGCAAAAGAATTCTGCCTTAGCACAGTGGCTTTCAGGTTCTCAGCATTTTCCTTTTCTGTCAGAAATTTTGTAACAAATACTTGTATATTATATGCTATATATTTAAGTAAGACAAACTTTGTAATAAATATATCAGATTTTATTTTTAGATAAGGTAGAAAAAAACTTTGAAATAGTACTAGATCATTCAGCTAATGTTTTCAATTATTGCTTGTCTAAATCAGTCATTTTTTCTTTAGTTTTCTCTGCAAGTTCTTTAGACAGATTCTAGTGTGAAAAACCTAATAATGTTAGGCAAAATGTGCAGAAGCGCAAAGGGTTTTGCATTTGTGTGTGTGTGTTGAATAAGAAAGATAATACAGCCTACAAAATATAATACATCATTGTAAAAGCTGAAATGGTTAGTACAGTAAACAACACTGCAGCCTTCTCCCATATGGATTACCTAATAATATGTCTTGTTATTTTGGAAGCAAACGGGTTGTTTTCTCTTCATACTGCTTAGATTGGCAGTAAATGCCTGAATAGTACTGCTATGGAGCTCGACAGGAAGGAGAGAAAAAGAGATATCATTACAGAATGCTTAACATCCTCTTATTATATTTAGCCCAGTGGGAACTCAGGTTTTTAAATCACTGTACTTTTTTCAAATCATTTTCAAATACTGAGAAAATAGATTTCCCAGATCTTCCATGAATCTCAAAATTTATTGTTGGATTTAAACTCACGAAAGATCACAGGACCACCACTGAAGGAATCCGAGTACTTGAATGAAAAGTGTATTTTGCAAAGATAACGTACTCAAGAAACTTAAACGTTTCTGCTGAGCACTCTCAAGGAATTGTGCCTTGCATTTCTGTGAGCTGCAGACAAGCGTGCATCATTTTCTACCAAACAATATGGCTATTCTTGTCTCTCCAAATTATGTCTATCTTGTCCAGTATGGGAGATGGAGAGAATGGGAAAGAATGGGAAATTTCTGTATAGGACGAATTTCCTCTTGGGGCTGAAAATACTCAGGTCTTGAGACTAACAGCCTCTGATAACCAGGGAACAGATATACTGCAGAGTCCACATGTACACCTAATGATTGAAACTACAATATGCTGTTAAAAACTTAATGCCTTTAACAATGAAGTCTAGATATGCCCAGGACTATGTCTCCTGTGACTAGTTAGTAGAGACAGTGGAGAGCAAATATAGTAGGAAAACAGAACCCTCATTCTACCAGTGTTCATTCTTCTGCTGGTCTCTGAGAAAATAGAATCAGGCATATTTGTACAGTACCCAATATTAGTTATTTGTCATATAAAGCTGCTGATATTGCATGTTGTAGTGGTTGTAGAATTATCTCAGTGATGACATTTACTACATCTTTTCCCATTGGATTTACCATCTAAATTCTGTGTCACTACTTCTTATGCAGTCATGCCAAGTGTGCCACCAATTTTGCATTATTCCTCTTATGTTCAGGGTTTTATTTTGCACAGAATACTCTCAGTCTTCCATTTTGTTCAGACTACTGATTATCGATGTTTGAAATTTCTTTATTTCTTCTGTGTTTTTGTTTGTTTGTTTGTTTGTTTGTTTGTTTTCCAGTCTTGCTCTGGTAGGAGTAAAGAAAGATGATAATTCCCAGCTTCTGATTACAGCTGTAAATATGGGTGTGTACTGAAAATTATTCATTCTTGAACATGACAATTTCTGTATCCAATATGAACTACAGGGATGGAGGCTCTGTGCAATTGGTAAACAGAGAAAAACAGCAGCTGAAATATACCTTCCCTTTCACACATACAAGCATTTTTCAGTCATCCAGATCTCACTGAAGATGTGTGAAAATAGAAGAAACGCAGATGTAGTTTTAAGCTCTGTCTACACCACACTGCATAATGGGTTGAACACAGGAACACATCTTTACCTTTACAGAACACCGTGCTGTACACACATTTGCCTTGAAAACTTTCGCTTGTTTTTTCCTGGTCTGTATTTGCAACATCCTTCTCTGCGAACCAAGGAGAATTAATATTTTAACTCACTGTCTCCATCATTCATAATTTTCTTTTTTAATATTCACGTGTTTCCATTTTCTTTTTGTGTATGATTAAAAAAAAGAAAAAAAAAAAGAAAAAAAAAAAAACCTTAACAAATAAATAAAAATTCACTTCCACTAATAAAATCCTAAATGGCTGTATTTGCATCAACTAAGAGAAGAGAGAGAAAGGGAGAAATGCCACTTACAATAACAATTTTCTGGGTTAAGCTAATATCATTTAACATTCCAGAAACTTAGTTGCAGACTGGCTGATTTGTAAAAATGCAGTATAAAAGAAGGAAGAGGGAGGAAGAAACCCTTGGCTCAGTAAAAATCCTGCACTGTGGGTTTTGACAGAGTTTAAAAATAAAACTGAAACAAGGTAAATCTGGATTTGAACGTCCTACTTTTTTTTTGCAGTTTAATTTGCACAGTGACCCTTTAAACTCTGTTCCCAGCAACATAGCCCCAGGCAAAGCCATAAGGCATAACCATCCACTGCAGTGTGACTTCATCATAGGTTCCTACCTCCCTGCCCAGCCAGTCCTGAAATATCTCGTCATTTTTCTTGCCCCACTTCCATTATGCTTTCATATATCAAAATACAATGAAAAGTAGCTGGTACAGCTAACTCCTTATAGATGATGAAATCCTTTGAAGAGGGAAGCATAAAGAAATTTTGTTGTCTACTCAATTAAAATTCAGGGAGGAAAAAATTTAAATAAGGTGTTGTTTTTTTTTAATTTGTTTTTCAGATTGAAATAAGCCCTTGAGCTATTTATAGCTCACTGCTGAAGCGTGATACTGCTGTAGAAATAAAATGGGGGAACATTTTCAATCGGAATATGGATCTGGGTATATCTATATCTTAAAACTCAAACACTAATAGTCAAGCAGGTTGCTTAGGCACTAAGCACATTATTTTTAATCTGATTAGCAAAAGAAGGAAAATAAAACTAATATGATCCATTAAACCATCTGTAATTGGCATTATTGTTTCCTTCCTTATATAAGTTTGTACCTTACTGAATTGTTGTAAAAATAGGGGTTTTAATTTTTATCAGGTATATTTTATTTTCATGTGAAACATGGAATTAGGAGAATAATCAGTGCTGACCTGAATACTATGCCGTATCTGAAGTGTAGATTTATAGATTTCTAAAGCCAGAATTGTTACCAGTTCTGTTTCCAAGTAGTTTAATACACGCTAAGCAAAATAATGAACATCCGTTCCCAGGATCCACATTAAGCTGCTGCAGTTAAATAAAAAATCTGTGCTCTTGACTGCTAGTACTCAGCAAGGCCTACTTAAAAATTCCACAGTCACAAGTTCAGAGTTTTTGGGGGGATTGTGATGACAACCAACAAAGTTCTGCAGACATTTCTCTGATTATGTCAACCTAAAGCAAAAAAATGTTGTGATCAAAAGCCTGCTGTGGAAAAAAAAAAAAAAAGGAACAGTCATGGGACAAAATAGAAGATCTACTTAACACTAATTAAAGCTGTGTAATCAACAATTTTACTGTGAATTTTAAAGGATCTATACCCACTCGCCTATCTTTATTGCTTTTTGTCTCCTAATTTAGAATCAGTTCTTCCAAGTCCTTAGAGATATTATCATTCTATTAAAGTTAAGCCTGGATTCTCATTGGAGAGTGTGTTCCTTCAGATAGAAAAAGTTGGCTATTATTTTCAGTGTAGCAAGCATTCAAGCTTGTCAAAGGGGGTTCTCAGAAAAATCCCCCCAAAATCTCATTATCTTCTGTTCAGAGAAAGCTGAATCTCACAATTCTGCTCTACAAGGTTTGTCTGAAATGAGAGCTTTAGTCTGAGAACAGCAGAAGCTACTGCTTACAGGACTTTTTATAAACCTTCTAAATCAGCTTTGAGAGAGTTTAACTGGCATCAGTTACTATTTAATTTAAAATAAATAATAATAAAAAACAGCAAGTTCCCATTGATTGCCCTTTATTTTCATTTTCCTTTTGAGAATTCCTTCCTGCCATTACACTCTTGAAGATGATTCATTACAAGAACTGCTATTTAACCTCAGTGAATAGAGAACTAGTGTTTTCATTATTTATACTTCCATATCATTACGTTTCAAACTCGTTTATTTTAATTACAAGACATTCATTACTTCAGTGATCACACCCAGGGTGATTTTTAACTTCTTGATGGATTTTTCTGGAATTAGCTCACTGAAATTTAGGTATTTTTCAGACATAATAAATAACTGCCTTTAAATATTAAATGCTATAGCCGAGGTTATGCAGTGCTTGAAATGCTTTAGGAGACCATATTGGTTGTTAATAAATATCAAGGCATTCCTTGGACTTTTGACTTCTTTTTATTATGAATAAGGGATTGATAAAGTCCTGATTTCAACTGGGACAGAGATGCTTTTCTTCCTAGGTATGATGCTAAGCTTTTGTCTTTAGAAGAAAACAATGTTGATAATGCAGTGATGTTTTAGTTACTGAAAAGTGTTCTACAGAGCCAAGGACATTTCAGTTTTCAGCTTCTCATACTGTCCTACTGGCAAAAGGCTGAAGGAACACAAGGTGATAGCAGGGGATAAAATCAGGATAGCTGACCTACATCGGAAAGGCAATATTCCATACCATGTAACACCATGAGGAAAAGCAATAAAGCTGTGAGGAGCTGTGGGAGCAGCTGCTAATCATATACAACAGTTAGTGGGTGGCAAGCAATTGCAGTGTTCATCGCTAACTTTGTAAATATATGTATCTATAGTTATCACTATTATTATTTCTCTCTTTCATTTCTTATTAAATAGCTTTTATCCCAACCAACAAGTTCTATTTTTTTTTTTTTTTCCCTCAGTTCTCTGCCCAATCCCACTCAGAGTTGGGGAGTGAGGAAAAGTCTGTGCATTTAGCTCCTTCCCAGGTTCAACCACAACACAGGACAACTTAAGAGTTAATATATATATCTAAGCACATTTTTCAAATGCTACTTCAACACTGGCAGGCTTGAGGCCATGACTCTCTGGAGCTTCTTTCACTGCTTTATCACTTTCTCAGAAAACTAAAAGACTTCAGCTATAGTTTGAGATAGCGTAACTACCATTTGAAATGTCCATGTCCGCTCAAGATCACTGGCCCGGCTCACAGAAAATGCTATTGCTGTTGTTGCTGTGGAAGGGATATTACTTTAGCTCTTTAGAGTGCAAACCATGTCTACACTGCACAATTTCAGGATATAGTACAAAACACTTCAAAACACCTGCTATTTAGCCACTAAACTGACTTGTAAGCAAAGTAAAAACCCAAAGCCAACAGATGCATGGAGCACACAGTACTAAGCAGTTTCCAGAAGGAAACACTAGCTTTGATTGAAGGTGTGAGCAATTAGTTTCCTCTTAAAAACTGTAGAAACAAAACAAAACAAAACAAAAAGACATAATATACTCATCTAGTGTCACCTAGTTTTCAATTACCATTATCTTTTACAGCACCCTCACTCCTGCAGTCTTCTTCTCACCCAGCTTACACTCCCAGATACATGGATAATAAACAAACAAACTAACTAACTAACAAATAAAAACACTAAGACCAGGTAGGATATTCCAAATTAAGCAGTTTTGAAAAAATAAGGCAAGCAGAGAAATAACAGAACATATTTCCCTCAGTATCTAGGATCTATCCTCAAAGAAGAGACAGTATTAACTGTAAGCATATACTCCCTGTATGCCAGGCAGACCCTTTTCTTAGAGAAGTCTGATGTCTCCCTGGGGCTCAGGTGAAGAATGTCACTAGGAAATTCCGTAGCTTGTTGTGGCCAACAGACTATTAAAGATTACTCTTTTTCTATACAGGGAGTGGTAATGCAGCTACATGCAGTTCAGTAGCCATCAAAAGGGGCTTCACCTTGGGACATCAGCTGAAGGAATTAAGGCCAGAGAAATCTCCTCTCTGCTTCCTGTACTGGGTAAGGACACTGAAAGAAATTGAAGATTCTTATCTATAAGCACCTGGCTTCATACTGGTGCCATCACCAAAACTTTGAGTATTTTTTTTTTACAATGGATTGGCCTTTTTTTACAATTGGACATGGCACTGGGCTTGCAGGCAGCAGATAGGATTCACCTTTCTCAAAGCTAGAACAGGGTCCTTGGGGAAAAGCTATCAGGGCTCATTGTCAGGACTTTAAAGAAGGTCCAAAGGAGGAAGACAGTTATAGTGGTCCTGCTCCTGATAAGTTGTGGAGTGGCACAGCACTAGATTAGATTAGAGGGGCAAGGTGCTATCAAACTGCTGTCCTGAGATGTGCTGACAATATTGCAGCACACTTTAAATCTTAGGATGATGAGCTAAGGATCACTGAGACAATAGGTGAAGGCAACTGAGAAATTTAAGGAAAATACTTCAAAGAAATTGAGTAGTTATTCTCCAAGAAGATGACAGGGCTGGCTTCCCAGCTGAATTGCCTGTACATTAATGCATGCATATTGAGAAACAAACAGAAGGAGCTGAAAGTCACTATGTTACTAGAAAACCATGATATAGTTGCCATCACTGAAACCTGGTGGACGATTGCCATCACTAGAACATGGCTATCAACAGCTTCAACCTATCCAGAAGAGAAAAGATGAAAGAAAGGAGGGGGAGGAGACATTGCCCCGTACATCAAAGAAGGAATAGAGTGTGAAGATCTGTCCCTGATGAGTGGCCATGAGCAAGTCAAAAGTGTATGGATGAAGGTTAGAAACAGAGGCAAGAAAGGGAGCCTTGTGGTTGGTGTTGACTATAGGCCATAAGCCACAAGAGATGTTGCTGTCATAGGGTCTTGTCCTCCTGGAGGACTTCAACCACACTGTCATTTACTGGAAAAAGTAGCATGGCAAGCTGTGGGCAATCCAGGAGAATCCTGGAATGCATAGAGGATAACTTCTTGAAACAAGGAATAGAGAGCCCTACTAGGGAGGATTCTATAATAATCATCAATACAAGTGAACTGCATGATGACATCAGGATTGGAGGCTGCCTGAACCGTAGTGAATATGCAGTGGTGGAGTTCACACTCTTTAAGAATACAGGACAAAGAGTAAAATCAAGGTACTAAATTTTAGGAAAGCCAAGTTCCAGTTCTTCAGGGAGTTAGTCAATAAAACACCTTGGGAATCTGTACTCAGAGACAAGGGAGCCAGGACCTGCCGATCAAATTGGGCAATAGGAAGTGCGCAGCCAATGGAAGCAGGGACCAGTAACCTGGAAAGAGCATAGAGATGCTGCTACGCTCTTTAAGAATGGGGTCAGGAAAACCGAGGTCCTATTAGAATTGGACTTGGCAAGGGATGCAAAGAACAAGAAAGGTATCTACAGGCAGGTATCTACAGGCATGCAAACCACAAAATGAAAGTCCAAATAGGCTTCCCCCACCTAGTGAGTAATACAGGCAGGCTGTTAACAATGGACAAGGAAAAGGCTTAGATACTCAACATAATTTTTGCCTCAGTCTTCACTGATGAATTTGATGGGTTGACTTCTCAATAAATGAGGAACTGCTTACAAGATTGTTCCCAGAGAGTGGTGATCAGTAGCTCAATTTCCAGATGTAGATCAGTGATGTGCGGTGTCCCTTGGGAATCAGTGCTGGGACTGATGCTTTTTAATATGTTCATCAATTACATCAACAGCAAGATCAAGGGCAAACTGTGTGCAGATGATACCAAGCTGTGGAATGCGGCTAACATGTGCAAGGGACAGCATGAGATCCAGAGAGATCTACACAGGTTTGAGCAGTAGGTCCAGGAGAATCTCATGAGAACCAGTAAAACTTAGTGCAAGATCTTGCACATTGATCACAGCAAACCTGACTATCAGTGCAAGATGGGTGTTTAAAGGATTGAGAACAGTTCTGCCCAAAAGGATTTGGAGGTATTTGTGAATGGTAAACTGAACATCAGGCAGTAACGTGCCCTGACAGTCCAGGAAGCCAACTGTATCCTGGGCTGTACCAAAAGAAGCATGGCCAACAGGTCAAGGGAGGTGATCTATTCTGTGCTGTGAGATCTCACCTGGAGTACTGTATCCTTAGTACAGGAGAAATGTGGATCTGCTGGAGTGCATCCAAAGAAGGGCAAGAAAAATGATCCAAGGAATGGAACTGCTTCCATTCAAGAACAGGTTGAGAGATCTAGAGCTGTTTAGCTGGGAGAAGAGAAGGCTCTAGGGAGACCTGAAGTAGCATTTCAGCATATAAAGGGCATAAAGGAAAGAAGACAACAAGACACTTCAGAGTCTGTTGTAATAGGATGAGGGAAAATGTTTTCAAACTGAAAGAGGGAAGATTTAGACAGGATATCACAGAATCACAGAATCACAGAATTGTAGGGGTTGGAAGGGACCTCCAGAGATCATCGAGTCCAACCCCCCTGCCAAAGCAGGTTCCCTACAGTAGGTAGCACAGGTAGGCATCCAGGCAGGTCTTGAACATCTCCAGAGAAGGAGACTCCACCACCACCCTGGGCAGCCTGTTCCAGTGCTCCGTCACCCTCACCGTAAAGAAGTTCTTGCGCACATTTGTGCGGAACTTCCTGTGCTGCAGTTTCCAGCCGTTTCCCCTCGTCCTGTCTCCACTCACCACTGAAAACAGTCTGGCCTCGCCATTCTGCCCCCCACACCTTAGATATTTATAGACCTGGATCAGGTCCCCTCTCAGTCTCCTTTTCTCAAGGCTGAACAGACCCAGTAAAAAGTTTATTATGATAAAGTTAGTGAAGTAAATTGTCCAGAGAGCTGGTAGTTGCCCTGTCCTTAGAGATGTTCAGGATCCCTGGAGACATTCAAGATCAGTCTGGATGAGGCAGAGTAATCTGATTTAGATGTGGATATCCCAGTTCATTGCAGGAGAGTTGAATGAAATAATATTTCATGGTCCCTTCCAACTCAATTTCTGATCCTATACTCTTCCTAATAGAGTCTGAATACACTATGTACCATCCATTATTTACTTTCTTTTTCCTTCTGAGCTCCATGTCCTCAAGGCACAGCACAGCATTGTCTTCATATTGTCACTTCAATGCCTATGGCAGTTGTTTCCGTCTTCCCTAGCTTCCTCAGAAGACAGTAGTAAATAACTTCACATTTTTCTACTGAGAACAGCTAGTTTTGAAGCTTATCAGAACATTTGATTTTTCAATTAATTTGCACTAACTTCTAACAATTACATGAATATTAAGCTTCCCAGAACTTGGGTATTGCTACTTACTTCAGAATACTGAACTCATATGTGTAAAACTTCACAGTAATTCCATATGCAGGCACAGACACATAGTATTGCAGAAGTTGGAAGGGACCTCAGAAGATAAAGTCCAACCCCATATCTAAAGCAAGTACACTACAATAAGTCACACAAGTAGTTGCCCAGTAGAGTTTTGAATATCTCTGTGTAAGGAGACTCCACAACTTCTCAAGGCAACCTGTTCCAATGCTCTGTCACCCTTACCACAAAGAAGTTCTGCATGTTGTAAGGAACTTCCTATGTTCAAGTTTTAGTCCATTGCTCCTTGTTCTATTACTACGCACCACTGAAGAGAGCCTTGCCTCATCCATTCACCTCCCACTTCCCTTTAGCTGTTTGTAAACATATGTCAGATTCCCCCTCCATCTGATTCCCCCCAGGCTGAACAGGCCCAGGTTACTTAGCCTTTCCTCATCCAGGGGATGCTTCAGGCCTCTTATCATCTTTGTGGCCCTCTGCTGGACTCCTTCAAGGAGATCTCTGTTTTTTTTTGAAGTAGGGAATCTAAAACTGGACTAAGTGTTGAGTTTATTCTTCTATAGCACTCAAAAGATAATACAGTACTGATGAACCTTTGGCAATTATTTTCTACTTTTCATCTACTTTTTTCAACATCATTTGATATTTCTAGCAATTCCCCTCATCAGGAGAAAAATAATTTCTTTCCATATCCTTTTTAATATGCTTATTGAATAATTTTGTAATTAACTATAAACACTATAAAATGAAACAGGCTGTAATATCTGTCTATATATAAGATTGTAGCTTATTCTTAGTATATCAGAAAGAGACTACATATGGACTACTACTAAAACAAAAGTGATCTGAAACTAAATTACTAAATTTATTTGTCCCACCCTCCTCCACTTTGACATTTATGTGATGTGGAATACCGTCACCTTTTAGAGTGTCTATTAACACTGTCGAACAGTTCTTGTAGATCAGGTATGGTTACAAGAGAGGAAAGAAGGAGATAATGTACTTTAGATAAATTTTATGAGTCAAATTCACTTATAAGACTTATAGAAATTTAGCTTAATTTGGTTCCCAATTACTATATTAACAGGGATGTGAAGCAAAAATACTGTATACAGTTGTTTTCGTCTTAACGTCTAAAAAATGGTAAATATATGAACTATAAAGTCTCTGAAGAGAATGTATTAAAGTGTTTAACATACTCACTTTTGAACTAGTGAGTGATATTGTCAGTATGAGTAATATAATGTCACATTTTATCTCATTTTAAATTAAAACGAGATTTTTAATTAATCTTAATACAACCAGTAATTTTCTCCTCTTCTTGAAAGCAACAAGTATCAGAAGAGTTGACACTACTAAAACCACTTCCTCTGCAGATCTATCCCAATAAGAGTGAATGTTAACTGCTGTTTAACTTTATTTCTAAACCGTTAAGCTGTGGCTGATTCTAGATAACATAGTTGCAGAATTAAAACATTGAATTTTCAAGTTGGTTTTACACGTTTCAATTAGTCATAATAATAAAAACAACAAATAGAAAATTAAAACAAAGATTTCAGTAGATTATTTATTAATAGAATCTTGGTCTGCCTTCAGTTTGTGAATCTGAAAATGACATTTCATTATTATTTCTCTTCTTAATATATTTTTCTTGCCTTGTACTCTTTGTCATCAGTCTTACTTTCTCCATCTGTGATGGTTCTGCATCTAAGTTCAACTAAAAAAGATATCCTCCAGATACTCCATGAATCTGAAAATCTGAAACAACATTACTAATAGTTTTAGTTATAAAACTGTACTGCATCTTCACTCTTATAGAGGCGCTTCTAGAGACACAAGAAGAAGCCAGTATACTTACGATGCTTTGTGCTTCTTTAAGATGCTTCTTAGAAAGAAAAAAAGAGATGCTTCTTAGAGAAAAAAATTAGCCTGACATTAATTATTTGCTTGAGAGTTCACACCACGCATTCTTCCTTTTGTGAAGCCAGATGTTTCTGAACATACCCCAAACATCTGCTACCCCTTGTGAAAAAGTCATCTGGGTACAGTTTGTATCTGGCAAAATGCAAATTTGTATAACTATCTTTTCTCTGTCTATTTGCTGCCATGGTTTCATGGTCAGTTGAGATTTTGCAGATGATTTGATGATTTTAGAAAGAGCTGGATTTGACACTAAATAAAAATGTTTAGTTCATCATTACTCCTATAACTCTGGCATTTGCTGGATTTTTGTAGGGCCAATAAGCAAATTGGTCCTATAAAATATGGTAAATAAACCTATCATACCTTTATGCCTTTCATTAACTCCTAATTTTGTCTGTATGTGTCAAAATTTCAGCTGAGACAGTTAATTTTCTTCATAGCGTCTCATATGACAATATGTTCTGTCTTTAGGAGAAAAAGTTGATAAAACACTGATGTTCTGGTTGTTTCTGAGCAGTGTGGTACAGAGCCAAGGACACTGCAGTTTTCATATTGTCTTACCAGCAAAGGGATGAGCAGACAGAACCAGAACAGCTGACTTAAACTGGCCAAAGGGATATTCCCTACCATACAATGTCATGCAGAAGTATAAGCTCTGGGGAGTTCGCAAGGCAAGGGTTTATCACTGCTGAAGGACTGGCTTGCCATTGGCCATCATCAGGTGATAAGCGATTGCACTGTGTATCATTTTTTTTTTAAATATAATATACATACACACACATATATATAAATTTATGTATATGTACATTGTTTTCATTACTTTCTTTTTTTTTTTCCTCTTCTTTTTTTGTTTTGATAAATAGTTTTTGTTTCAACACATAAATTCTACTTTGGCTTTTTGCTCTGATTTTCTCCCCCATCTTGCTCAGAGGGGAGGAGTGAGAGAACACCACAAAGTTTAACTCACAACAAAGGCCAACTTATTTTTTCAATAGTTTTGTCTGCATTTCAACACTTCCAATTTCTCTTTGTTTTCATGTTGCTTAGTATTATGCAAAAATTATGTATTTTTAGTCAAATTTGAAAAAATAAATCCATTTCCCTCTCAATTTAAAAAAAAAAAAAAACTTCAGGCTTTTATGATGAAGAATTGCACAGTCATTAATTGAAGCTGTACAAATTATAATTTTGATAATCGCAGAATCACAGAATTGTAGAGGCTGGAAAGACCTACAGAGATCATTGAGTCCAACCCTCCCTGCAAAGCAGACCTCCTACAGCAGGCTTCACAGATAAGCATCCAGGCGGGTCTTGAACATCTCCAGAGAAGGAGAATCCACAACCTCCCTGGGCAGCCTGTTCCAGTGCTCCGTTACCCTCACTGTTAAGAAGTTCTTTAGCATATTCATGCAGAACTTCCTACGCTCTAGTTTATAGCCATTTCCCCTTGTCCTGTCCCTACAGACCACTTAAAAGAGGTTGGCCATGTCCCTTTGGCTCCCACACTTAAGATACTTATAAACATTAATAAGATTACCTCTCAGTCTTCTTTTCTGAACCGACCGAGTTGGCTCAGCCTTTCATCATAGGGGAGGTGCTTCAGGCCTTTTACCATCTTTGTAGCCCTCTGCTGGACTCTCTCTAGGAGAACTTTGTCTTTTTTTGTTGTTGTTGTTGTTTTTTTTTTTTTTTTTTTTAGCAATCTCTAAGTCCACAGTAAGAAAACATACCACAGTATCATGTAATTTAAGAAAAAATGCATCCATGTTTGGTACAACTATATGAGTATGCATCCAATGTTTTTTTTGATTTTTGTTTTTTGTTTCTTTTTTTTAATCTTATTCATCCTAAGGTGAGAGGAAGAAAAAGCAATATAATCCATGTATGGAGCAGTTTCATCATATTAGGAAAAAAGTTATTCTTTCCAACCTAGTGATAGCTTGCTATATATGAGTGCAGAAATAAAATAATAATAATAGTTTTGTACAGAAAAAAAAGAAAAAAAAATCAGGCATATTCTGTAGAGATTTTTTTAGTGTGTGAATATGACTCAGCAGAGATTCCTTTCTATATTCAGTTAGCACAGAAGAGTTCCTTAACAGTGATGACCATGGTCTGAAGACAGAAATGTTTTACGCTCAAGACTATTCAAGATTTTCTTGAGTAATGGAGAAAATTAATAGGGATGCAATGGGAAATTAATAGGGATCAAAGGGCTTCTCAAAGGTCACAGGTTTTTTTGTTGTTTTTGATGGGCTTTTTTTCTTTGTTTATTGATAAAATCATTAACGTCGGAAAGACCACAAAGATCATCAAGTCCAAACATCAATCCATGCCTGTAACGACTGTAGACCATGTCACTGAGTGACATATCTACAAGTTTCTTGAAAAACTCCAGGGATGGTGATTCGACCATTTCCCTGGAAAGCCTGTTCCAATACCTCACCACTCTTTCAGAGAAGAAATTTTTCCTGACATCCAATCTGAAACTCCCCCAGCACAAGTTAAGTCCATTACCTTTAATCCTTTCACTACTTAGATGGCACAGG
Source organism: Centrocercus urophasianus (assembly GCF_019232065.1). Taxonomy (NCBI): domain Eukaryota; kingdom Metazoa; phylum Chordata; class Aves; order Galliformes; family Phasianidae; genus Centrocercus; species Centrocercus urophasianus. The sequence continues at coordinate 3,251,725 of NW_024884833.1, forward strand.
AGAACAATCCCCATCTCGCCACAACCTCCTTTCAAGAGTTATAAAGAGTGATAAGATATCCCTTGACCCTCCTCTTCTCTAGTCTAAACAATCAAAGCTGTTTCATCTGCTTCTCATAAGGCTTGTGCTCCAGACTCCTTACCAGCTTCATTATTGTTCTCTTAACACACTCCAGGTCCTCAGTGCCTTTTTTATAGCAAGGGGCACAAAGCTGAACACAGTACTCAAGTTGTAGCCTAACCAGGGCTGAGTACAGAGAGACAATCAAACAGAATTACATTATTCATATTACCTTATTAGTATTTTCTGGATTTTTAAATCTCAGAATACATTGGCAGAAATAACACTTCTAAAATCCTAGGGGGAAAGAAAAAAAAAAAAAAAAAAAAAAAAAAAGTTTTTAACAGATGTAGAATCATAGGATCACAGAGATTGGAAAAGACCTACAGGATCACCCAATCCAACCATCATCAATAGTCCTCACTAAACCACATCCCTCAACTTTCAAATTTTCCTTGAACACCTTCAGGGTCGGTAACTCCACCACCTCACTGGGCAGCCCATTCCAGTGCCTGATCACTCTTCCAGAAAAGTAGTATATCCTAACATCCAGCCTGAATCTCCTCTGGCGCAGCTTGAAGCCATTTCCTCTAGTCCTATCACTAGCTACATGAGAGAAGGGGCTGACCTCCAGCTCACTACAACCTCCCTTCAGGTAGTTACAGAGAGCATTAAGGTCTCCCCTGAGCCTCTCTTCTCCAGACTGAACAATCCCAGCTCCTTCAGCTGCTCCTCATAAGGCCTGTGCTCCACATCCCCCACCAGCTTTTTTGCCCTTCTCTGGACATGTTCCAGGGCCTCGATGTCTTTCTTGCATTGAGGGGCCCAAAACTGAACACAGTACTCAAGGTGCAGCCTCACCAGAGCTGAGTTCGAGGGGACAATCACTTCCCAGTCTATGCTTTCAACACTGCTTCTAATGCAAGCCAGGATGCCATTGGCCTTCTTGGCCACCTGGGCACACTGGTGGCTCATGTTCAGCCAAGTATCAGTCAATACCCTCAGGTCCATTTCCTCTACACAGTCTTCCAGCCACTCAGCCCTAAGCCTGTTCCCTGGGGTTATTGTGGCCAAAGTGCAGGACCCGGCATTTGGCCTTGTTGAACCTCATCCCATTGGCGTCAGCCCAGCTCTCCAGCCTGTCCAGATCCCTCTGAAGGGCCATGCTACCCCCAGGCAGATCAACACTTCCAGCCAAATTGGTGTCATCCACAAACTTATTGAGGGTGCACTCAATGCCCTCATCCAGGTCATCAATAAAGATATTGAACAGGACAGGCCCCAGCACCGACCCATGGGGAACACCACTCATGACTGGTCACCAGCTGGATTTAACTCCATTCACTACCACTCTCTGGGCCTAGCCTCCAGCCAGTTCCTTACCCAGCCAAGAGTGTACCTGTCCAAGCCATGGGCTGCCAGCTTCTGCAGGAGAATACTGTGGTAGACAGCGTCAAAGGCTTTGCTGAAGTCTAGGTAGACCACATCAACAGCCTTTACCTCATCCACGAGGCGGGTCACTAGATCATAGGAGATGAGGTTGGCCAAGCAGGACCTGAACCCATGCTGACTAGGCCTGAAACCCTGGTTGTCCTGCACTTGCCACGTGATCTCCCTCAAGACAATCTGCTCCATAACCTTCCATGGCACCAAGGTCAGCCTAACACGAGTATAGTTCTCTGGATCCTCCTTATGACACATCTTATAAATGGGAATCACACTGGCAAGCCTCCAGTCTTCTGGGACCTCACCAGTCAACCAGGAGCACTGACAGATGATGGAAAGTGGCTCGGTTATCACCTCTGCCAGTTCCCGCAGCTCTCTCAGATGAATCTCATCCGGCCCCATGGACTTGTGGCAGTCCAGTTGGAGTAGTAGGTCTCTGATTGCATCCTCCTGAATCGTGGGGAGTTCTGTCTGCTCCCCAGCCAAGACTACCAGGTCCGAGAGTGGAGGACCTTGGGATAATTTGTCTGACTTTTAAAGACAGATGTAAAGAAGGCATTCAGAAGTTCTGCCTTTTCCTTATCCTCAGCACATTCCCAGCTTCATCCAGTAAAGCATGGAGATTCTCCTTGGTTCTCCCCTTACTGTTGATATATTTGTAAAAGAGTTTCTTGTTCCTTTTTACCCCAGTGGCAAGGCTGAGTTCAAGCTGGGCTTTTGCCTTTCTGATTTTCTCTCTGCACATCTTAACAACTTTTTTGTATTCTTTCTGAGTTGTCTGTCCCTTCTTCCACAGGAGATAGGTTCTGTTTTTCTCCTGGAGCCTCAAGAGTAGCTCCCTATTCATCCATGCTGGTCCTCTTCCCCGTTGGCTCATTTTGCGGCTCAGGGGACAGCCTGCTCCTGCGCCTTTAAGACTTCCTTCCTGAAGAACAACCAGCCGTCTTGGACCCCTTAACTTTCTAAGACTGAAACTCAGGGGACTCCTCCTACTAATCTTCTGAACAATTCAAAGTCTGCCCTCCAGAAGTCCAACATAGCAGTTTTCCTGTTCCTCCTCCTGGCTCCACCAAGAATTGAGAACTCTACCATTTCATGGTCACTCTGTCCAAGACAGCCCCCCACCTCCACATCTCCCAGCAGACCTTCTCTGTTTGTGAACAGCAGGTCTAGCAGGGCAGCTTCTCTCATAGGCTTTCTCACCAGCTGCATCAGGAAACTATCCTCCATATACTGCAGAAACCTCCTAGACTGCTGCTTCTTCTCTATGTTATATTCCCAGCATATGTCAGGAAAGTTGAAGTCCCCCATGAAGACAAGGGTTGGTTCCAGCTGCTCATAGAACACCTCACCTCTCTCTTCATCCTGGATCCGTGGTCTATAACAGACACCCACCAGGTATCTGCCTTGTCAGCCCTTCCGCTGATCTTTACCCATAACGATTCAACTTTTTCATCCCCAGCCACAAGCTCAGTAACATTAAAGCACTCATAGAGAGCCACACTGCCACACCTCCTTCCTTGCCTATCCTTCCTGAAGAGTTTGTAGCCATGCATTGCAGCACTTCAGTCATGGGAGCATCCCCATCATGTTTCTGTAATGGCAACTAGGTCATAGCTTGCCTGCTGCATAATGCCTTCCAATTCTTCCTGTTTGTTGCCCATGTTGCGTGCACTGGTGTAGATGCACCTCAGCTGAGCACCTCGCCTCACCCCTAATCCTGTTACTGCTCCCCCAGGCACATCTCTAGTGGGCCTGTTTTTGTCCCTTTCCCCTTCATATCTAGTTTAAATCCCTCTCTACAAGTCCTGCCAGCTTCTGAGCAAGGATCCATTTCCCCCTCTGCGACAGGTGATACCCATCAGCAGACCTCAGGCCAGATGTTGAGTAGACCACTTCATGATCAAAGAACCCAAAATTCTTGCATTTGCACCAGCCTCTCAGCCATGTGTTTATAAGATGGGTTTTCATGATTGTCTTTCCCTGCCACTGTAGGAATACAGGCAAATACTACTTGCATGCCTGCTCCATCATCTAACCTCTCCAGTCCCCTAAAATGATTTTCACAGTCCTCAGGCTTCTGCCAGTGACCTCATCATTGCCAGACTAAACTATCAATAAAGGATAATAATCAGAGGGGTGGATCAGACTGGGAAGTTTTCTGGAGATATCCCTGACCCAGGACCCAGGGAGGCAGCACACCTCCCTATGGGTAGGGTCAGACCAACATATTGGGCCCTCAGCTCCTCTCGGAAGGGAGTAATCTATGACTATCACCATCCTTTCTTTTCTGGAGGAGGCAGTCTTCAAGCGTGGAGCTGACCCCCTCACCTTAGACAAGCTTGGAGGCAATCTTCTCACCTCATCCTCACTCACCTCTCCATTGGTTTCAGGGCTTCAAACCTATTACATAAATGCATGTGGGGATCCAAGGTAGGTCGGGATGGGGGCTGCCTGCATCACTGAGCTGGGACCTGCTGCCATTCCTTCTCCTTCCAAGCTGACTCCCTCTGCTAGACTATGGCAAAGGAGAGGGTCCACTATGGTTTGGGAGGTGCAGCCTCTGTGTCTTTCTTGCAGAGAGACACTCCACTGGTTGATCTCCTGCTCGCACTCTCTTATGGTCCTTAATCTCTCTACCTCCTCCCTAAAGTGCCACCACCAGGCTGAGCAGTTTGTCCACCTGCTTGCACCTCACACAGGTGGCATCTTTCCCATTCTCTCCCAGTAGCAGCAGGCTCAGACACTTCCTGCAGCTAAAGACCTGAACCGCCACATTTTTCTGTCTCGGTTGCCATAGTCTTCTTGTGGCAAGCCTCCTGCCTGGTAGAGATCATGTTTGAACCTGTGGTCTCAGGGTCAGTCAGTAGCAGAGCTGGTCTCCTGAGCAAAGACAAAAGTACTCATGTCCTGCTACAAGACCCACCTCCCACACCTGCTGCTGCAAAAACGTATGGGCACCGTGAGCTATGCTCACACTCTAACTTCCCTCTGTGTTGTCAGGGGACAGTAACACACTTTTCTCACCTGGTGCATCATGTAGGCAACCCTCCTGACGGCTGCTTTTAGACTTAGAGCCAAGGGTCATCAAGGTCAAGCGCAAGAGATTAAGAGTGGGCATTGCCAGCTCCACCCCTGATAGCTCAGCAGCCTGCCCACAAGCTGCCAGCCCCCTGGTACTGGCACAGTGCTTTTGCTGGCTTCAAAAAAGCCCTAAAAAGAGCTTTTTGGTTGGCCTTTTTGCTTTAGGTCCCTTACTCAGTGCAGTGTTACCTGACCTGAAGCTGGTCTCCACAGCAAACATATATATATATTTCTTATAGGTAGTATGGCGATCAAATGTATTTGGGTTTCTTGGAAAATAGTTTTCCCACATGTGACTGTTTCAGAGCCAAGTATACTGATTCATTGTAACAAATGATCAGTCCTGCATATGCTGGATTTTCTATTTACTTGGTTAGGTGGATTTTGATTTGTTGATTTTGGTGGGGCCTTTTTTTCCTCTCCCCACAAATGGTGGAGTAATATGTTGGCACAATATTACAGTACACATGCCTGACATGTTTTCAGTGTTTAAATATTTAAACTAGATCATGTTTCCCATGGATTCTCTAAGTTATACCAAATAGTTCTAAATGTATCCATGTGAAACTGAAGAAGCATCGTGAAGATAGAGAAGAAAGGACTCAGAACACACCAATTCAGGCAAGCAGCCTGGCAAATGCAGACCACAGAACACTAGCAACTGCCTGTGGATTGTGAGAACACTTCACTGAGGAATGGAATTCTACCTGCAGTGTTTCACTTCCAGGTATAGCAATTGAATGTAAATTACTAGTCCTGCAGATACTATGTCTGTTCCATCCCTTCTGTCCCCACACCTCCAGAATGATGCTACAGGGTGACACATTTGACATTTTATGAGAGAGTATTTCAGTAACTGTGCAGATTAATGAAACAGGTTACATATAAATAAGTCCTGTTACTATCTCATCAGAGATCTGTGAAATAGTTTGTCATAGAAGCTCAAACTTCAGAGAAATGGTAGAGCTTAAAATATCTAGCTTTCTTACTTGCAGGCCTCTAAGAAAAGTAAATATTTCATTTACTTTATTGAAATTACTCACATTGTAACAATAAACTCTTAAGATCCTGTAAGAGATTCTTCTGCGCCAAAGCCCTTAAATTTTCTAAAGTCATCTGCCTCACATCTTTCCAGGGTATCTACTTCTACAATTTATCTACTTTTGAAGTGTCTTACTGTTTACTTTTCCTTTCCATAGTCAATCAATGCTTTGGAAGCTTGTCAATTTCTTTACTGATCATTTCCTTTTCTGTTCTTGGACATCAGCCTGTGCTTCATCTTCTCTTAGTGCATATGCATTTTCTAATACATTCAGACACACAGCACGTGCACAGTTGAAGTATAAATTTGAAGTTTAAGGTAAAATTATCAAGGTTATTTCCTTTTCCATTAAAAATGTTCATACACTTCTGTCAATACATTTAAATGAAAACCATAAACCATTTTCTGTCCAAGGATAAAGCTTCTCTTTTTGTTCTCCTTCTCACACCTCAACAGTAAACATCCTCTACCCTTCCTGATGCTTCATTTTCATCTCGATAAAAAAATAGCTCATAATAAATAGCTCATTTTTACCATCTCAATAAAAAAAATTTCAGGTGAGATGTGATGAAATGTGTGTAATTTCTCTGCAGATTTGACATGAAATTCATGAAATTAGAAATTCCCAAGCCCTGGAAAGATTCTACAGAATAGTTATTTAATATCCATTTCTTTTGCAGTCTAAATAGTTTAAGTTATTCTTTGTTATCTCCTGTTCTGAAATGTGATCTGTTCCTTTGCACGGTCACTTGTAATATCTGTTCTTAGAGGTAATTGCGAATGTATACAGGCTGATAGCTCCCTGATGCCTTCAAAGACATTCAGGATGTTTAAGTAATTAAATGATTATTCATTAAGAAAAAATGCTGTGTTTATGCTGTTCAGTGATCTCAGTCACAGTATAATATATTATTTTCACAATATTTTAATACAAATTTAGATATCCATAATAATTTTCTGTACTATTTCCCAAAATCCTTTAGTTTTGCCTTGAGTTATTCCACTAGAAAACCACAACACTTACTAATATTTATTTGTAGAACTAGTGAGATCAGAGCTTGAGACCATATTGCTGCACACAGTAGTGCATGCCAATAAATTAATACAATATTTTGAGTCCAATTTTCTCTTTGTGATTTTAAGTCAGTTACAGGGGTAGGAAGAGAGATGGGAACAAGGTAAAAAGGAATTAACTTCTCTTCTTTCTTGACTTACTACATTAATTTCAGATAGAATTTTGCTTCAGATAACTAGTTCAAGGTCAAGCCAGTCCCAGAATTTTGTATCTTCAGAAAAATAATTCTAGGGAAAAAATCTTTATGCATGAAGGAAATCAATTCTGGCTGAATGATTTAAAAGCTTTAAAAAGGTAGAATCTAAAATTCAAGCATATAGGCTTTACTGCATCTCCTTTATGTTAAATAAAGAAAACGGCAGCTCTCTGTGAGAAGCACTAACATAAAGAAACAGTACCAACTTTTTATCTCCTTGAATCATTTGTAGAGTGTGATTCAAACCTATTCTGCTGCTTAGGCACTGAAAGAAGTTGATCTCAGTCACTAGGACAAGGGTTGTTCTTGGTTAAGAAGTATAATTGTAATAGATTTCATAGATCATCCGTGGTACTGTAAATCAAGATTAGCAGCCCTGAGCTGCTGAATGGTACTCAAAGATTCATAACCAATTACAGAATTCGGTGCACTAAGAGTGTGACATTTTCAAAATAGTTGAGAACAATAAGATTATGAGCTATTTCTTTGATTTAAATGATTATTTGACATTATGTATGTCATAGGAGTTCCATGGTCTTGCTGTGATCAAAAATGATTAACAACAAATAATGAGCCACGGGTAAAGGAAAATACAAATCAGAACTGAGTGTGAGTCATGGTGCAGAACATAAAATAACAAGTTCCAAACCACATGAATCTGCTCAAAAAGCATGGCATCATCATGCTATGTGGACCAATATATTTAAAAATAGTGATAAGCCCCAGGGCCAGAGCATGCTATGGAACAATTGGAGAGAGTGTCACATTTTCTCAAAGCTCAACTATGCCAGCTTAGTGCAGTCAGTCAACAGTAAGTGTGTTTATGTTGAGTGTCCATTCATCTGTCTTCTGTGTGCACACACACGTGTGTGTGTCTGGGAAGAGCTTTCTCTCAATTGACCAGACCCTCAGTTAGTCTGTTTACTAAATTGGGCTTAGCACTGCTATACTGTCTGGTATTCCTTTTTACCTCACTACTTGAGATATTTAAAATGCGAATTCTATAGAGTAAAGGAGAGTGAATAAGAGAGAACATTGTCCTGGAAGGATTTGTATTACAATATTTAGCTGGGTGATGTATATATATGCATTATTATCAACTATCTTGGGACTAGACTTTTGTTACTCTTATCCTCATATAATAGTCATTAATTTTTCTATATAATTAGTAAAGTTCTACTTAAGTTACAAGCAAAAAGCCTGACATCTTTGGCATAAATATATCTTTTTCAGTAAGGCAGTTGCAAAACTCTTGAAGAAACATCCAAATGTCAGCATTTTACTGTATCAACATCTAATTTCTTCTCTATGATATCAAACCATTTGAAGAAACATCAAAATATCAGTGTTTTATTGTATTAATATTTAATTTCTTGTCTAAGATGTCAAACTATTTTTTTTCATAAAGGTAGTTCTATATCGCTGAATCCTGTTCAGAAATAAAATGAAAGAGAGCAGTTGGGAAAACAAACAAACAACAACAAAAAATGATTAGGAATTCAGAAAATCTGTTTCATATATGATTGAGAAATCTGGAGCTAGTAAGGATATGGCAATCTTTTTTTTTTTCACATTAGTGGAAGAAAGAAAGAAAATGCTTCTAGAATTTTCAAGATGAACATATTTGATTTTATTCTCACACCTGATTTGTTACAAAATTACACTTAATAAAGAGATTTACTTTTTTTCCAGGATGTGCAACAATAAAGCATTAGTGGGAATTGTTGCATAACATAGAGGACTGTACACTGAAAAATCCCATTTTCTCCAAATTTCTCTGTTCCTCTATCTTTGTTCATTTTCCCTAGCTCCTTCTTTAAACATTTATTGATAGCCTTCAAGGTAATCTGTGTAGTTCATGGACCAAATCTTGCCGGTGCTATAATGGTCATGGCATCTCTGTTAAAACTACTGTGTAATTATCTCAGAGCAAACTCCCAGGTTAGATAACTTACCCTAATGTTACAACGAACTTCCATTGATTCACTTCTCTTCAGTAATCTTTCTCATTCCAATAAGCTATAGGATTCTACAATGTACTACAATCACGCATCTTTACCATGGATTTACACTTGGCTTGACAAATTCATAAGTTCCTATTAATTTACAAAGTATGAGGTGCTGCCTGATTTATAGGACCTCACTATTGAGTTCTCAAAAGCAAATATATATGTTTTATGGGCACACGAATCCATGTGTTAACCATCACCAGGCACAACATACTGCTTATAACAAGTGATACATTCAAATTTTCATAAATCTTACGTAGCCTCTCCAGAGAAGGTTTTGGTCACTGTTTGCTCAGGCAAAATTTCTTAGAAAAGTGAAGCTGTACTATTATGAATGTTCTTTTCCATAAACGAAAAAATCCTAATAACCTGAAAATATATACTAATTCTTTGTAATGACCACATAATTTTCAGGCTTTTTTGTCAAGGAAATGTGACTTATGCACTCAGATCTGTGACTCTATCTCTTCCTAACAATGCCTAAATGCTATTTAGCAACTTCAATTAAACCTAAAGTAAAGTTAGAGGTCCTAGAAATAATCTACGTAGATAAGAATTTGAGAAGAATCTGAATGATATCTCTTCAAGAGAGAGAATGAGTGTCCACACCAGGAGATGAGTTTGGATACATATTCAATGTGTTAGCAGTGAGCTGATCAGCCAGCAGTGACTTTCTAAACTGCAATCCACAACAAGTGCAATCCCTGCCCAGAGGCAGAGGGTGAAAAGGCATCTTGTCTATTGTTTCTGAAGGGACTAGAGGACAAAAGATGCAAACTCACTGAAAAACAGACTTGATTAGTTCTAGTGCTGAACAATTTGATCACTTGGCTCGTGTATGCAATAAGCCCTAGAGTGCTATCATCCTTTCTTGACTGTTTTATTCCTGACTCCATGTAGTTATTCCTATATAATCAGAAAGGGGAGATAATTGAGATTTGACATCCCAACTCTAAACTCCAAAATGCTAACCAGTATACTCACCTTACAGTGCAGGCAGACTAAGCAGAAGTAACAGAAAAAGACAGCACAGCCTCTCTTGCTGACAACATGAACCTGAGGCATTACTATCTCTCCGTTACTATCCTTCCACATAACTCTAAAAGGAAAAGGCCAGAATCCATTTTTTGCAAGGTGAAAGAGCACCTGCAGTTTAAAATGGGAATATAGATATAAATCTTTACAGATAACTGTATTTCAATCATTTTCTGGGGGCAATCCACGGTTTCAGTAATAAGCATAAATGTTAAATTTTAAGATAAATTTTTATAATCAAACTGCTATTAATAAAACACATATTTACTTCCAAAATATGGATCCAAATCAACTTCATGCTTAAAAAATCATTTGTATAATTCATAAATCAGTGGCAAACCTAATGAGTTAGTCACATAACTGGTACATTGGAGACAGAAGTTTAAACTCAACCATGTTTTATTTAAAGTTTGATGTGCTGTATGAATAAGACATGAAAATGTACTTCTGACTCAAATGGTAAATAATAATGTAAAGAGTAGCAGCCTCTAGGAAAAACGGGGGAAGAAGGGTGATTGAATGACCTTATGTTATTTGGCTTGTAAAGGCAAGAACCATCAGAAGTACTTCAGGGTCCTGATACTTTCTGCTAGGTTAAGGTAGTGACATCCATCTCTCAAAATTGAAGAGGTATGGATTTGAAGGATGGACTGTTCAGTGGATTAAGAACTGGTTGGCTGGATGTGGCCAAAGGGTTGTGATCAATGGTTCTATTTCAGGGTGGAGGCCAGTCACAAGTGGTGTCCCTTAGGGATCAGTCTTGGGACTGGTGCTTTTCAACATCTTCGTCAACGACACAGACAATGGCATCGAGTGCAACCACAGCAAGTTTGCAGATGACATCTGCATTGAGCAGTGTATTGGAAGGAAGGAAAGCCATCCAGAAAAACCTGGACTACCTGGAAAAGTGGGCCCATGAAAACCTAGTGAGGTTCAGTAATGAGGTTCAATGCAGGGTGACGCACTGGAACAGGTTGCCCAAGGAGGCTGTGGATGCCCCATCCCAGCAGGCATTCAAGACCAGGCTGAATGTGGCACTGGGTAGCCTAGTCCAGTGGTTGGCAACCCTGCACATAGCAGGGGGATTGAAACTAGATGATCACTGTGGTCCTTTTCAATCCAGGCCATTCTATGACTCTATGATGATTCTATGTTCAAAGTTAAATATGCAATTGAGAAATGTATATGCCAAGCCACCTGATTACATTCAAAAGGGAAAAAAACATGTTATAAATAAAGCTTCCTTTCTCTGCAGGTTCTTTTGAAACTTGAAAAAAAATTGTAAGATTGAACAGAAATCACAGAATTTCCTTCTGAAAGTAACTCCAGACTCACTCAGTGCTAGTAAAACATACTAACATGCCCGTGGAAAGAAATGCCCAGACTCCCCTAATGTGCAGCTGCTATGTGCTAAAAAACATACGTCTACCTTAGGCACATGAATGGTGTACCTGAAGCCCCATTCAAATCTCTTGGGAACCAGATGGTTCTTTGTATGTGAAGATTCATTGGAAACATAGAAGGAACCCATATGCCCATCTACATGTTGGTGGATTTGGGAATTCAGAAAGAAATGGCACAAGTGATTACTTTGTGCTCCACCAGGTAACCCAGCAGCATTCTAGGGAAGTTTTTAATTACTTTATATTTTACTCAAAAAAAAAAATGTGTGTAGTATGTAGAATATGTTAATTGGTGATTGATAGCAGAATTCTAACTTTGTTTCAAAGGAGATAGGTACCACCTAATTCTATCCTCCTTCATATCATGTTCTACACCTGTATACATTTAATCTGATTATGCAATTCTCTAATTAACATACGTGATCTTTTCACATTTATCCATGGTTTTTATTTACAAGTCTTCTTTTTTTTTCTTCTCCATGGTGTAATCTGCTGTCATCACGATCTAGGAATATTGGCTCTTAGCTTTGGCACACAGCCCATGAAACTTGTCTATTAATAGTCCAGAGTTCCACTTGTACATTTATCTTTTAATCATTCTTAAAATATCTTCTTGATTTACAATGTAAGGCTGGAGCAGATATTTCTTTTTATGTCTCACAAGCCTGTGAAGATCATATATAAAAGAATCTTGTATGTATTAAGGCTGAAGATGAAGAGAGGTAAAAGAAACAAGATCAGGGATCTGTAAAAGCATGAGACATTATCTTCTTGACCCTTGTGAACCATGTGAAACCCTTTGCCCTCACTTCACCAGGATTCTTAGCCTTTCACTAGAAGGTGAAGTTGGAGAGGAAGCATGATATCCACATATTCAGGAGATGAAGTTGCTTGCTCTGTAATAATAATGATTGGCAGCACTCAAAGACAGTGAGAAAGAACAAAAAGAAAGGGCAAAGAATCCAAAGAGAAAGGAGTAGTCTTCAGGACTGCAGCCTTTTCCCTAGAGACACATGCACAATTTTGAAAACAATAAGCAGAAACAAGTAGCAAAAAAAATCAGAACTCATACTTGCATTTATAAAGGACTTACTGCTTTAATGTCACATGACAAGGATCACTGGTGCTAGAACAATATTTTTTTTCTATTTTTCATTTTTTTCACAGTAAGACATTCATGGTCTGCAAGGAGTAGATAAGGTCTCCGCTCAAGAAGACTCTGTGAGGTTAAAACAGAACATGGACTCAAACTTCCAAGGTTTGTAAATGTTTCCATGGAACCCAATTTCTCAAGGAGTGAGATGAGGATTATCACAACAAATAGTAGACACTATAAGAGTACCCCAAATCCTTGAAAGTGGTTAAAAAAATGATCTTTAATTCACATAGGAAGTAAGTAAACAAGAAGTTTGGAATTGAATTTGAAATTTTCTGCACCTCAAAAAAAGTGAATTATCAACAACAAACAGACAAGCACAAACCTTGACTAGGGTGATGAGCATGATAGCAGCTGTGTAGCTATAGTAAATTTGGCTTAAGAAGCAGCATGTACTTATCAAATTTTTGTAAATGCTTTTCCCAGTTGTCTGGAATGGACAGAGAAACCACACTGTACATCAAAACAAAATTTTTTTTTTTTGTAAAAGACAACAATTGCTAAACAAGAGAAGTCACAAAGCAGAAAATACTAAGGCAGATGACACATTTGAGCAAGGGTGAGGGAGAAATTAGAAAGATGAAAAGGTAGTAATCAAAGTCAATCAGGCAAGAGATACAGAGGAGGAGAGATGTCAAAGAGAGAAATTAAAGCAGCAAAGTAAGAGTCTTCCATGCATTGCTGGAGTAGAAGCCTGAGGGCAAGAACAAGATCTGCTTCTTATCATATTGTGATTGTGTATGAAATGTGTCTTCCATGTCAAGAAAGACAACAGTATTCGCAGCTGCATTAAGGAAAGTATCCCCATAGATTCAAGAGAGGCGATCTTTCCCTCCCTGAAAGGGAAGGATGGTGAAGGTGAAGCCATGCTATTTTCACTGGTGTCCAGTCACAGGACCAGAAGCAACAGGTACAAACTGAAGTAAAGGAGATTCCTTTTGAACATCACTTCTTTACTGTGCAGGTGGCAGCACTGGCACAAGTTGCCCAGAGACAATTGTGGAATCTCCCTCCTTGGAGATCTCCAAAAACTATCTGGGTGTAGATACAGGCAAACAGTGCTGTGTGGCTTGTGCAGGCGACTGAATCAGGTAACCTCCAGAGGCTTCTTCTAACAAGAACTTTAAATCAGTTCTTTGGGCTAAACCTCGTTTTGGACCTTGCCTCAGACAGTCTAACAAAATCCTGCTTTCCCAAAATGGTGTCTATCTATTCATGGAAAACTCAGTGCACCAGGATTCATGCCTTTGAAAAGCTGTACCATGAACCTACAGAGATAGTCTGCTGTGTATTATTTCTCATAATTTCAGAGAGAAAAAATAAGGTTAATGGGATTAATCACTGGAAAAATAAAATATCATGCATATATTTCACTATTTTCTAACTTTCAACTGATTGCAATATAAGCCTGCATAATTTTTATCTTCCAGTCAACTATATGAAAAATGTAAACACTTACAAGAATAATTTCACACGACCCTGTAAACAATATATGAATAGAACATAAAATATGCGTGGGATGCTAGAAGGATTTATGATTCTGGTGATTGATTCGTTAGCTGTTTGCCATTTTTACTATTATCTACATTATTCAAATTTTATAATAGTTTGAACTATTGGTTTAAAGCTGCAAGTACTTGGCATGTAAATGCCATAGATTATTCTTTGGTTCTTAGTTTTTTTAGTCTTTTTTTTCTTTTGAATATGCAATTTTTTTTCTTTACAAAAATAAAGAAGTCTGTTATTACTTTTATTTTTATTTATTTATTTATTTTGATAGCATATGATTCATGTTACGAAACCCAGGAAGCATTTCCAAAGCTTTTAAATTTAGTCTTGCTGGGGAAAAGAAAAAAAAGTTTCAAGATGACTCTAGAGATTAAATGTCCATAAACCTTCAAGTTAAAGCTTTATTTTTATGATATTTAATTTAGTAAACATCTACCAGTGACAAACGATGTAAGACGTAAATATGTAGGAACTACAATATCAAGTAACTCTTTTTTGTCTTTCAATCTCCACTGCTTTCCAGTGTCTTATCAAACAGAAGAGTTTTTCATCATAAAAGTCATCACTGACTTAGGAAGTTTTAAATAGCCACCTAAGCTTATTTGTTCAAACAAATTATTCTGTTGATGTGAACAGCAGCCATGTCCTACTGCATCATCAGTTTCATATATTGTAGCATATTGTCCTTCCTTTGAAAAACAAATATAAAATGAAATACCTTACACAGGAAGTATTTTTGGAGTAATTCATAGATTGTACAAATTATCAGCCAAAACATTGGTTTAATCTAGTGTGAAATTTTGTGTATCACATGCTGCAGGAGGTCTTCCCTTTTCATTTGAATGGGAGTTGCTTTTTCATAAAAATATTTAATTGGTGTAAAAAGTGCTGATACAGCAAATTCATCAACAAATCATACAAGCTCTAGTGTTGGTTAACAATGACAATCAAAGTGTGTTGTACTAACAGTGTAAATTTATGTGACTTTAGTTTAAATACTGCTTAAATTCAGATCCTGGTTAAAAAATTCTTCAATATATTTCTATTCTCAGAATTACTTAACAAAATTTCTGGATCTATATGTTGTCATTTTATGTGCTTCCATCACATATTTAGTCATTTTACTTGTGCATATTTTCAAACCCTGATTTTTCTTGTTTTTATGAATTTCCTCTCCTAAATGGAGAATTGTTCACTAATGGCTCTTATCCCTGAAACCCTGATTTATCCAAGAATGGTCACAGTATTTTTAAATAGAGAGATAAAAGAAACTTCTTTCAAGATTGCTGTTTATACAGGTAAGGTTTACAATAGTCTTCTCTGGCACACTGGCCATATGCAGTCAGTTTTTATTTACTTACTTCCTATAGTTTAAAAGTTCATTCTTCTCAGATTGGAATTCTATTTTCCAAAAGAAAGTCAATAGATTGACTTAAGATCATAGTTTTCTACTTTACTGATGAAACCTTGAGTCATTTACAAACATTATTAAGATGTCTCACCATTTTCTTACATATCCCTAATTAAAAAAAAAAATAATAATAATAAAATTGAAAGTTGTAAGTCGAGGACAAAAGTGAAAGATATCAGTGGAAACGTGTCTGTATGTGTGTGGCTGTCTGGCACCACCTGTAGAATCTGCCAAATACCCTGACTTTGTCTTAAATGCTTTTCATTGTCCTATATTACGACAATAAATATGGAAACACTAAAGAAAATCACACATTTTTTCTCTGTTGTTGTTGCAAAGCAGTGTTAAACTGTTTTCTCAGGTGGTATAATTTATTGTCATAATATAGTTGAGTTGAGCCATACTAGTATGGTGATAAAAAGCTCACAACTTCTCTTTGTGTTGATAGAAATAATTTCCTCCACTCAAGCAATAGCAATCAAGTTGCTGCTTTAGAAACAAGTGAATATCACCATAGCAGATTTTTTTCTTATTTATTTATTTTAAATTTATTGAAGAATTAATCTGAATTTTTCATACTTCAAAAGAATGCCAAAAAGAACTTTGAAAATGAGATTGTATTAATTTTTTACCCTCAAATGTAATGCCTATGAATGAAGCAATCTGACACATTAAACAAAAAGTATATATTGAGTTCCTGATGTCCTATTTCTACTGGCAGCCATTTTCATAATTTAGAGTCCTATTAAATTGTATTTTGGTATTTGATACCTGTTGAAAACTCTGATTTAGAAAAGTTCTTTTCTACAGATTTTCTGATGCTGAAGAAATTGTTAGCAATCAACATTAATCCTGGTACCTCAGGAATAAAATAATTGAAGTTTATCTCATCAGTCAGTTTATGGTAGACTTGCACAGACATAAAACAGATTTCATGTAATCAAATATAGTAATGCATAGAAAAATTTTGCCTGATTAAGGCAATTCTTTTTTTCCTACTCATTCTGGGGTTATTATGAATGGAAACACAAGTGGCTGAGAACATCCTGTACAGATGATTTTCTATTTTGCCATTGCACCTCGTAACTTTTTCATTATTCTTAATATCACAGTGTGTCTTAGTAGTGAGGTAGTAACTTTTCAACACACAACAACTAAAATTAACTTTGAAATGAGTAATATAAATTTATGTTATTTTTTTTTTTTTTCTAATTTAAAAGAAACAATAGTTATATATAGCAGTTTACACCTATACTGCTTTGGCTTTGCATTTTATAGATTAGATAGATGTATATCTTCAGCTATTCAGTCATGAACAAGACTCTGTAAGACAAAAGGAACTTAGAGGGTAATGTTTTTGTAACTGGAGTACAAGGAAAGATAAAAGGAGATGTTTCTCTTTCCCTGGACACAAATGAGAAAGATTTTATCCTTTGCTGTCCTTCACACAATGACGCCTTTATCACTTGTACTTTGTAGATTACTTTCAAAGGTGAAGGAGTTAGACTGTGTTTTCAGAAGGCATACAGTGCTCAAGTGCTCTCCACACAGTGTTTTGTCTGTACTTTTGCATCCAGACTGCACAAACACGATTTAGATACCTGAAGTGTATCAATCTGTGTAGCAACACTACATATTCAATTGTTCATATGCAGCAAGCACTCCATCAAAAATGCATGAAATTCAGTGGGATTGAAAGCTGTGGGTAAGCCTCTATATAGAGAGTGGCCATAGTAGTTCTGCAATTTGTTTAGTAAGTCAAATGGTTCAATCTAATTACCATATATTCTTTAACACATTTTTCAACAAGTTAGTCTAAGACTCAAAAGAAGACAAAAGAGAGAACATGATAGCTAGTCTATAAGTTCATGGCATTTGCAATGCTTTCCAAATTTGCATAGGTTTTACTAAAATGAAATCATAGATAAATGAAAAGGTTATGTGTTTTGTGTAGGTTATGTGTAACGGTAAGGCAACACAATTTTCTCTAATCTTATTTTTTTTCTATAATATGTGAACAGAATATAAATAACTAGTGCTACAGACTCTTCAGGAATGTCTATTCAATATATGTGAAGGAATGGATATATATGGACATGTAATTTCCCTCTGGTTTCAAGTTTTGTATTCCCTGAAATAGGAAGACTAAGGAAACTAGCCCAGGGAAAAACTATAATCTATCCAACATACCAACTTTGTAGGGGCAGAACATGATCATTTGTTTTAATAAAAAAGGCTGTTACAGCTGATGCAAAGGAAATCTCGGAGAATAACAGACAAGGAAGAAAATTCATTAAAAAGTAATGCTCTGGATATAACATTATTTCTCACTTCCCAAGAAGGTTCGTACCAGGGCAGTCCTAGCATTTTAGCCACAAACAGCCTTTCTCAAGAAGGCAGTTTGTATCCAATAAAGGCCACAGTTGTTTTTTTGTTTGTTTGTTTTGTTTTGTTTTTTTAATTTCACTTCTGAGTAATCCCTAGTAAAGTTCATTTATGTCTGAATAGCTATTATCACTTGCACATATCTGACATGGAGATAAACAAAAGAAATTATGAGTCTAACTTTCTTGTACTGTCCGTAGTCTTTAAAAGCCAAGACAAATGACTGAACACTTTAAAAAGAGAGATGCAATTGGAATAAAAAAGCAGGCAGAATGATTTAACTAAAAATGACAAAAATTATAAAATTTATAGTGTAACATGAAGACTGTCTTAAGAGCTGTTGGGTTTTTACTTTTACTTTGGTAACTGCATTTTCTGTCATACACTCAGAGCACTTGCTGATAAATCAACTCATGAAAAATATTACTAAAAATTACACAGCATTATATAATCTCTTGGGGCCACACTACTTGTTGTCCAGGGCTGCAAGCAGTCTATGGGCTGCAGGTTTGACATATCTGATCCAGATTATGAGGTTGACTGTACCCTCATCAAGTTTGCAGACAGCACTAAGTTGGGATATGTGCCTGATATACCGGAAGATCATGTCGCCATCCAGGAACCAAAAAATTAGCTGAAACTAACATTGCCAACTTCAGTAAGAAGTGCAAAGGCCTGCATCTGGGCAGAAACACCGGGCAGCAGTACATGTACTCAGCTGGAAAGAAGTTTCATGGAAAAGGCCTTGTGGGTCCAAATGGACATAAATTTAAATGTGAGACAGCTATGACGATTGCATATTCTTGGATGTGTTTGGCAGCAGGCCAGGGTATGTGATCCTTCCTCTCTAGACAGCACTGGTGAGGCCATACCTGAAGTACTGTGTCCAGTTGCAAGTTCCCCAGTACAGGAAATATACAGATGTTCTGGGAAAAGTCCATTGCAGAGCCATGAAGATGATTAAGAGACTGGAGCACCTCTCCTGTGTCTGAGAGAACTGAGAGAGCTGGGACAGTTTAGCCTGAAGAAGGAAAGGTTCAAGTAATCTCAATGTGTACAAAGAAGAGCTGAAAAGACAATGGAGTCATGTCCTTTTTAGTGGTTCTTCATTGGTTACAGAAGCAAAACAAAAGATTATGTCTTAACATCATGAAACACTTAATTGTGAAGGTGATGAAGGTCTGGAATGAGTTGTCCGGGGAGCCTCTGCAGTCTCTCTTTTTCAAAGTCTTCAAAAACTGCTTAGGTACTGAGCCACGTACTCCAGGTGCTTCAGTGGTCCATTGTAATGAGCAGCTGAAGTTGGTTCTACAACTCTAAAAAATATGTACATATACAATCTGGAAGGGGAAAAAAAAAAAAAAAAAGAAAAAAAAAAAGAACATTAAAGGATTGTACTTCATTTTACAACTCACTTTCTCTTTTCAGAAGACTCCCAGAGGAGATTGTAATGAATGTTGACTGTTTTTCACTGGAATCTGCTGTTTTGCTTACAATTAACAATATTATTCAGTGATGTGTGTATGGAAGTTTCTACTATTTGACTTCTTAAAAGCTTGTTTGTCAAATAAATAATAGTAATAGGCTGGTTTCTTTAGAAATGACAAAGTAAGAATAGAGGCACTTGTAGATATCATTTTTTGGCAAATGTTCCTTTCACAAGAAGCTGTAGATCTCGTAAGAATCTTGGTTTTCATGAAACTATTAACTTCTTACTCTCAGCTATTGAGATGCATTATATATAAACATTTCAAAAATCAATTTTCATTTTAATCAGAGACTTACAATTAAATATCTGTACTTTTCTAACTAATGGAAGATTATGGCACACAAATGAGACCAAGCTAGATCAGTAATTTAAGAACAAAATTGGCCACTCCACAAACCAACATTGTATGTAAATAAACCTGAATGAAGAAAAAAACACAAGTTTAGATCTCAGCACAGAATTCATGTTACGTTAACAGACATGAATTGTGGACCTATCTGTGCAGGACTGAATATTTACACTTCCTCCCCACATAAGTGTCTGGATATTATGCAAGTAATAAGAAAATTTATCATTTAAATACCCGAAGCAGAGGTACATTATTACTTGATTACTTCCTTCAGCAAAGAGCTATCAAATTACTCTATCATTACTCTTGGGATAAATCATAATCTAAAACACAGGAAATTTTATGCAAGCAAATGGAAATGGATGAGTTTTGTGGAGGATTCAAAAGGCAATAGAAGACAAAGAAATCTGAGATGTATTAAAAGGTCACTGAAAAAGTATGAGACGGCATCTTGGCCTGGGAATAGTCTGCTGTGACAAGAAAAATACAAACATACATCCACATGCACACACATGTATATGACCGCATGAACAGAAAGTTTAGCTTTGCCCTTTATCCAATTCCAAAAAGCTGAACGGGACTAGATTCCTAATTAAGAATTCTAAGGAGATGTAAATATTGCTACACGGTGTTCCATGCCAGACTGAGTTACAGAGAGCAAAACTCTTCTTCAGATAGTTTGGTCATATCCCTGAGGCTCATGTCCTTTAAATGAACTTCCAGATTTCTCAAAACCCAACTACACTGAAGTGCTGCCAACTGACTTCCACAAGCTGGCAGATAGAAAAAGAACAACTGAGTAACTGATTGGTTGGCATTAGAGATAAATACAGAGTCTTTATACCCAGAAGTCATCATTTGGCTGATTAAATTCTGGCTTGCACTGAGACAGCCATGAGTATCTTGCAGCCAAAAGCATAAGAAAGAAGTACTGGCTGACTTGTCCAAATTCAGCCTGGAGAGAAAAGACTATTCTATGGCTCCAAAACTGAAACCAAACAGAGAATAACACCAAAAAGGAAACCAACTGAAAGATGTCCCATCAAAATCACCCAGTTTGCAAAGGCAGATGATACAAAGGAAAGTATATGGCAACACATTTTCTCTAGTGAAAGTTCAGATGTTGAAAGAGAACTATGGTCGTAATATTTGGGACAATCTATGAAACCTAACAAGATTATGGCTGTGCTGTTCTTTATTTGTCACATAGTGAGGCATGCTGCTCCAGAGCTGACCAGTTCAGCAGCTGAACAATGGATCATGGTGTGTAAGAAACCTTTCTGAGCCAAGGAAACTCCAGGCTAATTGAAAGACTGGTCATGAGCCAGCACCTCTCATGAAAGTGGCTGATGAGGCCTGGGCAACCAGAACAAATAGTAGAAAATACAGAGCTAGGGACTACTAAAAATTAGGAACACTGCAAACAGAGCATGACAGTGGAACTCTGTGGAAGGGAGGTGATAGTACACAGCTAACTTGAAGATGAAAAATGCTCACAGATTTAGCATTTTTGGTGGATTTAGATGAATCTTCAAGGTGAAAATCAATTTACCTGTACTATGTTTCAAACCATAACAATGTTCAAAATTAAATTATGGCAGGGTGAAGTCACAGCAAATAATTTTATGCATTTTGATACACTGACTAAACTCTGTCTTCTGAACAGTGACATATATGAAGCCTTTCTGTTTAGATAAAGGAATCTGAGAACAGACTTACAAGATTTCCCTCAGAATCATTAATTATTGATATATTTTTTACTCCATTGTACCAGTTGATTTAAATACAACACCTGCAAATTTTCAAATGGAATGTACAAAGTTGCGGTCAGACATTCAACACAAAGAAAAAATTGATCATGTCTCTTTACTAGACTTTTAAAAGACCTGTCTGACTAGAAAAAAATATCTTTCACTTCACAATCACACCTTATTCAAGTCACTGCTTTTTGGTAGTACATACCCTTATGAACAACTGTTTTCAAGGATGAAGCATGGAAAGAGTAAAATTTCATCATAAATCTCTGATGAGCACCTTGAGAACTAACAAAGAATTGCAGCCACTGCCACTGAATGAAATTGATGCATTAGTTTCACAAAAACAAGGTCAAATGTCTCACTACTTCTATGTGTTCTTTTTTCTTGCTCTCTTTTCCATGTTTTGATCAAAAAAGATAAGAATAAAGGTTTTGTCACTTAAATATACATTAATTACATATTTTGTATGCAGTCCAACAGACTTCCTCTTCATTGTGGCCGAGACAAGCCAAAAGGCCAGGCATTCATGTCTTAAAGACTGCAACTCCAGCTGGGATTTCTCCTCTACTTCCTCCACATCTATCTGATGCTACCCAGACAGTGCTGCTGAATGTAGAGGCTGCAGTGCAGATTTCAAATTGCAGTTGATGGCAAGACATTTTTTCTTTGTCAGAGATGAGAAAAAACCTGCCTGCAAAATGTCTACCCCAGCAGAAGGCATCCTGCAGTAGTTGGCTGAGCTGCAGCTGTATAACTTCAGGGGGTGAGGAGGTTTCAGGCACATTCTGCAGTGGATTCATGGGCAGAAACTCTGTTTGAAAGCCATACAGAAGGAGGTGATATTCAAAACATAGGTGAATGGTAAATTGATAGAATAAGGACCAGCAGAAAATAGATTTCCCCCACTGTTTTCAACTGGGACATTGCTTTTCCTCACAGTGTGTGGTATGAGGCCGTTTTGTTTTAGGAGGCAAATGTTAACACACCAGTGTTTTAGTTGTTTCTGAGCAGTAATATACAGATATAAGGACACTTCAGTTTCTCAACTTCTCATACTGTCCTGCCAGTGAAAGGGTTGAGTGGGCACAAGGAGATGGGAGGGAATAGAACCAAGAGAGCTGACCTAAACCAAAGGGATACTCTATACCATATGACATCATGAGAAAACACAATAAAACTGTGGAGAGCTAGCCAGAGAAGGCAACCAACATCCCCAGGTCCATTTCCTCCCAACAGTTCAGCCACTCTGCCCCAAGCCTGTAGCACTTCCTGGGGTTATTCTGGCCAAAGTGCAGGAACCAGCACTGGAATCATAGAATCATAGAATGGCCTGGTTGAAAAGAGCCATAATGATCATCCAGTTTCACACCCCCTGCTACAAGCAGAGTTGCCATCCACTAGACCAGGCTGCCCAGAGCCACATCCACCCTGGTCTTGAATACCTCCAGGGATGGGGCATCTACAACCTCATTGGGCAACCTGTTCCAGTGTGGCACCACCCTCTCAGTAAAAAATTCCTCCTAATATGTAACCTAAACCTTCCCTGTCTCAGTTTAAAACCATTCCCCCTTGTCCTATCACTATCCACCCTTGTAAACAGCCATTCCTCTTTCTGTTTATATGCTCCCTGTACTGGAAGTACTGGAAGGCCACAGAGAGGTCTCCCCGCAGCCTTCTCTTCTTCAAGTTAAACAAGCCCAGTTCTCTCAACCTTTCTTCATAGGAGAGGTGCTTCAGCCCTCTGATCATCTTAGTGGCTTTCCTCTGGACTCGTTCCAAGATCTCTGAGTCTTTCTTATGCTGAGGACCCCAGGCCTGAATGCAGTACTCCAGATAGGGCCTCACAAGAGCTGAGTAGAGGGGGAAAATCATGTCCTCTCCCTGCTGGCCACCCCTTTTTTAATGCAGCCCAGGATATAGTCGGCCTTCCAGATTCCAACTGCACGCTGCTGGCTCATGTCCAGATTCTCGTCTACCAGGACTCTCAAATCTTTCTCCACAGGGCTGCTCTCAAAGGGTTCTTTGCCCAGCCGGTATAAACACTCTGGATTGCCTTGGCCTAGGTACACCTTGCACTTGGCCTTGTTGAATCTCATTAGGTCCCACTTCTCCAGCCTGTCCAGCTCCCTCTGGATGGCCTTCCTTCCCTCTACTGTGTCACTGCACTGCTCAGCTTGCTATTGCTTGCTCATGCAGGAGATGGAGCTCCCTCGCTTTCCTAATGGCTCTTTTTGCAGTAATTTGCTGCAGTTTTACTTTTCTGCAAAAAAGTTGACTGGTGTGAATCTCCTTAATTTGCCAAGCTGACAAAGACAGCTTTTAAGTTGCCAGGGTTGGGAAACTGCAATCCATCCAGCTCTACCACTGTGATATCAACTCCTGCAGCAGATGTCCAGAGCCAAAAAATGGATTAGGGGTTTGTAAAAGAACTTCTGAAGAAAAGCACAAAGGAATTTCCATGACTTCATCCAATAGAACTGTTTAATCAGAGACCCAACTTAAGCGTATCTACACAAATGCATTCAGCATGGGAAACAAACAAAGAAAGCAGAAAGTTTTAGTTAAGTCTCAGGCCAATGATATCACTGGCCTCAGTGAGACATGGTGGGATGACTCACATGCTAGAAGTGCTGTGGTAGGTAGTTACAGACTCATCGGTTGAGAGAGACATAGCAGGAGAGCTGGTGGGGTAGCACTATAATTTAGATAAGGTCTTGACAACACGAAACTTAATTAAGATAATGTAAAAGTTGATTGTCTCCAGGAAGAGTAAGGAGAAATATCAATAAGGCTGATATTAGGGTGGGAGTCTGCTACAGAACATCCAACCAGAATAAAAAGGAAGATGGTATAGGTCTCATAGTTTCTAGCTCTTGTTCTTGTGGGTAACATCAATTTTCTAGATGTCTGCTGGAAATACTATATAACTGAGAGGAAACTGTCTAGGAGGTTCCTAAAGTGTGTGGAGGATAACCTCCTTTCACGGGTAATGAGAAAACCAACTAGGGGAAGTGCTCCACTTGAGCAAATGTTTTCAAAGAGGAAAAAAACTTGTGGATAATGTGATGCTTGAATACTACCATGGGCACAGCAATCATGAAATGATGGAGTTCATGATGTTTCATGAAATAAGGACAGTAGTTAGCAGAACTATTTCCTTGGATTCCTAGAACAAAAACTTTGGCCTGCTTAGAAACCTGGTTGACAGAGTCTCTTGCTAGGTAATGGGATCAAGGAAGGCCCGTCCTTCAAGAGTAAAATCTTGAAGATGCAAGAGTGGGCCATCTCACTGTTCTGAAAGTCAAACTGTCATGGGAGAAGACCAGAAAGACTGAATACAGAGCTTCTTCTTGCATTCAAGAAACAAGCAAAAAAAAAAGAGAGTTTCTGAAGTCTGGAAGAAGTGACAGGCAATTCAGGAGCATTAGATAAGATTGTCAAACTGTGCAGGGAGAAAATTAAGACCAAAGCCCAACGGATATTCAGTTTGAATAGTGTAATAGAAAAAAATGTTTTTATAAATACATCAACACTAAAAGGATGTTTAAGGAAAAACTCCATCCTGTATTGGATATGAGGGAAAACATAATGATGATAGATGAAGATAAGGCTGAAGTACTTGGTGATTTTTATGCTTTAGTCTTTATTGATAAGATTGTTTCTGGAGTACCCGAGTTGGAAGATGGTGACAGGCAGTGAGATAAAGCTCCTATAATCAAAAGGGAAACTGTAGCTAATCTACTACAGCTTTTCAGTGTTCATCTATCTATGGAGTTGGATAGGATTCACTTTGGAGCTCCAAAGGAGAGGGCAGAATTGATCACAAAGCACTCCCAATAATTTACCTTCAGTCCTGGCTAAGTGGGGAGATCGCAGTGGATTAGAGATTAATTAATGTGACTCCAATCTACAAGGGGGATGGGAAGGAAGACTGAGGCAATAAGACTGAGGCCTGTCAGTACAACCTTGGTGGCAGGGAATCTTATGGAGCAGATCATCCTGAGTGTTGCACAGCACATATGAGACAATCAAGTTATCAGAAAGAACCCCAGTGAGTTTATGAAGGGCAGGTGATATTTGATTATTCTGGTTTCTTTCTATGATAAGAAGACACAATTAGCAGAAGAGGGAAAGGTGGTGGATGTTATTTGCTTGTATTTTAGTAAAACATTTGACATTACCCCCACAGTATTCTCATGGAGAAACCGTCTGCTTGCGGCTTGGAAAGATTTACAGTTCACTAGATGAAAAACATACTGAACAGCCAGGCTCAAAGAGTCATAACTGGCAGACAGACACCAAGGATCACAACAGTAGTTAGTTTTGTTTACCAGTTTTATCAGTGATCTGGATGAAGAGATCAAGTGTACTCTCAGAAAATTTGCTGATGATGCCAAGTTAGGCTAAACTCAGCTTTACTGATAATGAGTGGCAAAAGCACCTCATTGTGACTGCTTCAGAGTCTCTGTGCATCTTTGTCATAGACTGGCCCAGGAGAGGGTACTTCAAACACCCAGAAGGATATTGCTGGGCGTCTCCTACAGACACATTAGAGAAACTAAAAAGCTCTCTACCTTATCCATTCCCTTGAAAAACAGTTGTGATTTAACCCAGCAGTTTATTAAGCACCTCATAGCTATTCTTTCATACATATACATCTTTAGTAGGATGAGAAAGTACAGCGTCTGATGCATGGATTCGGATGTGAATAATCGAAATTGCTTATTACAAGTTCTCATATCACTTCTCTACCTTCACAATTTTTCTTTTTCTAGCTTTCCCATCCAACCCTACAACTTTCCCATCCACCTTTACATATCAACAGCGCATTCTACAAAACACTCTTCAACTGTTCACACAGGCACTTTTCCTATCAGACCCATGAGACGTTCTTTCTTCTTCTAGAGGTGTCCTTGGTTCTCATGCTGATTGTCTTGCTCCACAGTTTCTGCACTGAACAGTTTTTCTTGTTTTCCCACAAGGAAGAGATTCAGAAAAAAAGTAAAACTAGTTGGCTGAGACAAAGAGGGTTTTATAGAACAGAAAGGGGAGAGAAAATAATTAAAAAAGAATATACAAAACAAATGATGTGCAATGCAATTGGTCAGCACCCACAGTTAAATGGCAAACCCTTCCTTGAGCGGTGATAGCCAACCCAACCAGCTCTCCCCATTGTTATTTTTTTTAGTATGACATCATATGATATAGAATATACTTTTAGCCCATTTGAATCCAAGATTCCTTGGCAACTTAAATTTCCTATTGAAGAACATTGTTTGATCAGTACAACCTACTTATCTGATATAGCATCAGCTGAGTCATGTATGGAAAAGACCCTCCTTTGAACATCCAGCCTAGCAGCACTGGCAGTCAAGGTACCAAGGAGAAATGTGCTTCACTATCAACTGCTTTCAAAATAGCTTGGAACACTTCACAAAATCTCTTTTTTTAGTTGGATTGAAGCAGGCCTCAGATCCCCAACTCCAAAATACTATGGGTTGATCTCAAGTCTCCCTTGAAACATTCTGCCAGAAGCTCCAGATTATTCTCAGCAGCTTCAGTGTAGAGCAAATTTTTTTGGCCCAAGGATTACTGTATGAACTATCTATCTCCTGTTTAATTTGTTCAAAGGCTTGTTGCTGCTCAGAGTCCCATTATAAATTGTTCTTCTTTCAAGTGAATTGAGAGAGAGGGGAATATTCCACAGCACTTAAGAAAGGTTTTTTGCTACATAATGGAGACATTGCCTCAATTTTCTTGATCAAATCCATATGTATCTGACAAAACCCATCTTGCCATTTGGGTCCTAAAAACTGGATCTCCCATGCAGATCACTTGACTATACTTTGCTTTACGTCAAACAAGATTTCAGAAGGATTTTGACAATTTTCTTCTGATTCTCAAAAACTTCTACTGCTTTACTATCATCAGTGTACTGTAGGCATTCAGGAACTTCCACCAGTGAAGTCTGGAGCAGCCCATGGCAGATTTTATGACAGTTTTTCCACCCCTGGGACAGTTGATTCTACTGGACACACCTCCAAGTGAAAGCAAATTCTGGCCTACATTCTGCCACCAAAAAGATTGAGAAAAACATATTGACAGTATCATCTGTGGCATATCACACGGCTGAATGTGACTTCAGTTTGCATTGAAGTTCATAGAATCATAGAATAACTTTGGTTAGAAGGAACCACAAACAAGGATCACTGAGTTCCAGCACCCCAGCCACAGTCAGGGTCACTAACCTCCAGATCTGGTACTTAACCAGCTTACCAAGGGCCCCATCCAACCTGGTCTTGAACATCTCCAGGTATAGAACGTGTACAAACTCTCTGGGCAGCCTGTTCCAGCACCTCACCATTGTCTGTAAAGAATGTTCCCTCGATATCCAATCTGAACCTTCCCTCCTTGAGCTCTAGCATATCTGGCTTGTAGCATTCGATGGCAATTTGACTTCAGGCTGCATTAATTCTACTACCATCCATTCACTCTGTTCTCCATTACACTTTCACACTGGCCATATGGGGCTATTAGAAAGTGAGAAAGTTTTGTTAATCACTCCTTGGCCCTCCAGCTGACATATCAGCTTAAGGACAGAATCAGTTGCAGACAGGCACAAGACATCAACCATCTCTCTAGCAAGCCTGTACCAGTGTCAGACTACCCGCTTGGAAAACAAAATTTCCCTTTTGTCCAATCTGAACCACATCTGATGCAGCTTTAATCCATTCCCATGAGTCCTCTACATTACAGGGAGAAAATGTGAGCATCTCTTTCCAGTTTTCTTCTTCAGAAAGTAGTAGAGAGAAAGCAGATCACCTCTCAGCTTTCTTTTCTCCAAACTAGATAATCCAAGCATTTTCAGCCTTTCCTCATGGGACAAGCCCTCCTGCCCTTTCACCTTTTCTTTTTTTTTTTTTAATTATAAAGCCCAAAGTTGCACATAATATTCAAGATGAAGCTCCACCAGTGGAAGAATCACTGCTTTTAACCAGTTGGCTGCACTGTGTTTAGAGCACCCTAGAATAGGATGCTCTCTTGGCTGCCAGTGAACGCTGCTGGCTCACATCGAGACTGCTGCGAACCAGCATCCCCAGATCACTTTCTGCAGAAGCTCTCCAGCTACTCATTTCCCAGTGCACACTAAGATCTGACATTACTCCATCTTAAGTGCAGGAGCTGGCATCTGTTTTTAAATTTTGGGCCATTGCTGATGGTCAAAAGCTCTAACCTCTCTAGATCCCTCTGCAAAGCCTCCATCCCTCATGAGAGTCAACAGAATCTCTCCATTGAAGATCACTGGCAAGTATTTAACACCTGCATGCAAATGCCAATAAGAAAAGTTGAAAGAAAAAAAAAAGTGGAAATACCCAAACAGGATGTCATGTATCAAAATTTTTACAACCACTTTTCACTTTGCATTACTCTTGTTCTTGAAGGTTTTGTTTTAGAAATAGTCATAGAGTGATGATTTCTAAAAGCCACATTGATACTTCATGTATGAAAAACAAATTTATTAGATGTTACAAAGTATGCACTGAGAAACAGAATTAATTAAATTCACTAGTCACTTTTGAAAACCTCAAAATATTAGTTTCAGCAATTTAATTTTAGATCTCTAAATGATGAGCTATGAACAGGTTTGTGTTAGGTTTATTTCTAGTCAGTGTAAAAGAGTTGTCTCAAGACTGTGTTTCAGAATGCTTCAAACTATAATACCACGTTCATTACCAGTAGTTCTACAAATTCATTAGCAAGTCATCTGTCTGGACAGCAGCTATAGTCAAAGTTTTGATGTATGTCTTTTAAGAAAAAGGATATTAGAGAATGCTGAAAGAGCAAACAGGATTTTATAGATGAGATTTTAAAAGCACTTTTCTCTGTCATTCTCTTTGATGTCTGGGCAAGGGCTCTAGTTTCCATTGTAAGCTAAAAAAAAAGAATTGTATATTATTGTAGTTTCCAGGATCAAGAAACTAAGTACAGCCTATGAACACACACTTCTAAAACTGATGTTTAGATGCCTTTGGCGTGGTCAGTTAAGTTCTGCAGAGCAGCAAAGTGTGAGTGTAGAAATCTGATCTGGCTTTTTTTGGATATCTACTCTTTATACTTTAAGTGGAAGGAGAAGAAACTTCAAAGGAAGTTTTACATCTTACTAGTAACATCACCAGTTCTGCATTTACCTTTCCTATTACCATCAGCAGTTTAAAGGTATCCTTCTTGCATTTTCTTTCCAGCCTACAGATAGGATCCTTTCTGTTTTTGGCTCATTAAAGAGGAAAATTCTGGCTTTTCATACTGAAATTGACAATTGAAACAATTCTTCTTCCTACTATTTTTTAGTGTACTTGATCAGCACTGTTTACTTCAACAATAGCAGAAAGATCTCAAATATAGGAAGGCAAACAAAATTAAAAAATAGTAATAATAGTATTCCAAAGGAGGTACTCTGCAGGTGGTAAAGCCAGAAACAAGTGGTTTAAAGAAGTCCATCCCTCTCCTCAATTTAAGTCTATTATGCTAGTGATCTTCTTTTAATTGTTTGCAGTGGTTGTAATGCCTTACAAACTGCACAATTTTTTTAAATTTTTGAGAAAAATATTTTCCCGTGTGACAGCAAATTTCTGGTACTGTTGTTGATCAAATTGCTTTATCTTAACATAAAATAGTATGACTAATTGTTGTTGTTGTTGTTGTTTTCTGTTTTTGTTTATTTGTTCTGTTGACATCATGCATTTTTAAACAGCTCTTGTTCTATTAACAGTGCGGACAGTTGCAAATGCATGAGAATTATATACCACTGATATTCAAGTGAATTTTTTAAATCAATTTTGTAGTGTTGTTCCTAGTGTATGATAACTACAGTAGTCATTCCAGCTAGTCTACTATTTTTCAAAAAATATCCACTAAGTAATTTGGAGGATGAGGATTTATGAATGTGCATTGAGAACAGTAAATTTCAAAACAGCAAAAGTGAACAAGTCAATGCTAGTCAATACATGAAAAACAAGCAGAGCTGATAATTCGGGAGAAAAGTACTGATGCTGAAAACTGTCAGAAGATTATAAGTTTGTTGTTATTCTTTTTTTGTTTCTTAACTTTTTTCCCCAGAAAAATGAAAGCATGTTCACATTTGCTTTCATGTATTTACATCTTTTTTTTTTTTTCTTTCACAAAGATATATTCACAGCACTGTTCCAAACCCTGTTTGAGTCACCACTCTTCTGAAATTAAAATATAAATAATACGCTAGCAAGATTTAGCAATAATGCAAGAATTATAAACTACTACACATTACAGGATGGAAAAAATTTGTCTAAAAAGGTTAAATGTAATGACAGATAGACATAGATACACACAGATTGTCATTATACCATATGTGTCAACATCCTTAAAGAAAATGCCCTTAATAATGCAGGTTGGGTGAGCATATTTGCAAAATTCCTGGGAATCAGTCAAGCCATGACTGCAGAGACCTGAATCAGAATTAAATATGTTTTACTTCTCTCCGGACATATGCGTGTTTGGATACAAAATGAAATGCCCTGTGAAATATAGAATTATCTATTTGGACTGGCATTAGCTTTTCTATTTCAAAGATTTTGAAACAGTCCATGTGAGTCCATTGAAAGCATCCAGTGTCCTGGAAATAGAAAATATGGAAACTGGGACAGAAACAAAAAGCTTCCTGATCATTCTTTATTATTTTGAGTTACAGTCACAAGAATAATTTTATACCAGCAAACGTGTAATTACATTAATTATAATGCTTATTTCATATGTCATTTGGAAATATTCACCAAGATAAAACTGCTTGTAAACAATATAACATAACTGCAGTGTTTGAGCATATATAATGTGCTGTTATTTCATATATTTCATAAGTATTGTCTAATTGCTCTCAAATATGGTAGCACTTGTGCAAGTGGCTCCCAACAAAATGCTGTAAAAAAAAAAGAAAAAAAAAAAAAAAAGAAAAAAAAGAAATACAAACAAGGATATTTTCTAAAGATCAACAATTTCTGCAACAGAAATTCAGACAGTTGTTCTCACATTATCCATAATGCCTTCACTTTTCCATTGTCTATACCCCAAGAGAAATGGGAAGCAGTAATAAACATGGTATTGAATGTAAAAATAGATTCTCTATGTGGATGCAAGATTTATTTGATCAACCAAAGATATGACCACGCATCTATAGAGACTAATTTGTTAAACATAAATTCTATGGGGTCTTTAATCAATATTGAGAACTTAACAACTTTATCCCATAATATGAAGGCTGCTCCAAAAGTAATGTCTCTGATTTAATTACGTTGGTCCACTTTGTCAAAGGAAGATGTGGTGATATGGCAGTAGAAGCTGACTTTCCCATCAGTGTTCTATTATGTGATGCTGCTGTATGAAAGATGGAAGCAGAGGGATAGTTTGTTAAAATGGTGTCTGACACGATAGTGATTATGAAGCAAAAGTTGTTGATGCTTACTGAATATTTCTGAAGACACACAGTGGATGGTGAGGTGGTGGGTGGTACATTCTAATCATGAAATCATAGAATCACAAGGTTGGACATGACCTACAAGATCATCTAGTCCAACCACACTCTCAGTACCACTGCTACCACAAGCATTAAACCATACCTCGTAGTTCCTCATCCAGACACCTCTTGAATACTGCCAGGGACGGCGACTCCACCACCTCCCTGGGCAGCCATTCCAGTGCCTGACCACTCTCGGAGAGAAAAAATTTTTCCTCACATCTAACCTAAACTTCCTCTGGTACAACTTGCGGCCATTTCCCTGGGTCCTGTTCATCACTGGTGAGAAGAGGCCAAACTCCTCTTCACCACAGTATCCCTCCAGGAAGTTGTAGAGTGCAATGAGGTCTCTCCTGAGCCTCCTTTTCTCCAGACTACACAATCCCAGCTCCCTGAGCCCTCCTTATAAGACTTGTGCTCCAGAGAACCCCAGAAACTCCAAAACCCCTCGCCAGCTTTGTTGCCCTTCTCTGGACATGCTCCAGGGCCTCAACATCTTTCCTGTTGTGAGGGGCCCAAAACTGGACACAGTACTCGAGGTGCGGCCTCACAAGTGCTGAGTACGGGGGGACGATGACCTCCTTGCTCCTGCTGGCCACACTGTTTCTAACGCAGGCCAGGATGCCATTGGCCCTCTTGGCCACCTGGGCACGCTGTCAGCTCATGTTCAGCCGAGCATCAACCAACACCCCCAGGTCCCTTTCCTCTTCACAGTCATCCAGCCACTCAGCCCCAAGCCTATAACGCTGCATGGGGTTGTTGTGGCCAAAGTGCAGGACCTGGCACTTGGCCTTGCTGAACTTCATTCCATTCATCTCAGCCCAGCAATCCAGCTTATTTAGATCCCTCTGAAGAGTCTCCCAACCCTCAGGCAGATAGACACCACCTCCCAACTTGGTGTCATCTGCAAACTTACTGAGGGTGCACTCAATCCTCTCATCTAGGTCATCAATAAAGATATTAAACAAGATGGGCCTCAGTGCCGACCTCTGGGGGGCACCACTTGAAACAGGCTGCCAGCTGAACTTGACTCCATTCACCACTACCCATTGGGCACGGCCCTCTAGCCAGTTTCTTACCCAAAGAAGTGTACACCTGTCCAGGCCAAGGGCAGCCAGTTTCCCCAGAGGAAGCCTGTAAGAGACAGTGTCGAAGGCTTTGCTGAAATCTAGGTAAGACTACATCAACAGCCCTTCCCTTATCTACCAGACTGGTCACCCAATCATAGAAGGAGATGAGGTTGGTCAAGCACGACCTGCCTTTCATGAACCAGTGCTGGCTGGGCCTAATCCCCTGGACACCGCACTCATGCTGTGTGATCTCACCCAAGATGATTTGCTCCATAACTTTCCCTGGTACCGAGGTCAAGCTAACAGGCCTATAATCTTTCCTATTTCTAAAATCTTTTCTTTCTCTGTATCTTTTAGCAGCAGTGACAGTGACAAAAGATCACCTCCTCTGGAACAGACATTTACAAGCCTGGTATTCAGATTCTTATTCATCACTGACCAAAATGCATAGTTAGTGGTGGTGACTATGTTGAGAAATAATGTTTTGCATCTGAGAATTTGCTCTACCAAAGAGTGTTATTGTGTTATTTGTCGTAGCTTCCATGGAAATAAAATGAAGGCATTACTTTAGGAGTGACCAATATGTTGTCATTTTAGCTTCTTCTTATTCTTTTTTCCATGACAATCAGTTCTATTAGGACTTGGCTATCTGTTTACCTCACTGGACACAGCCACTTCGACCTTAAAGCAACTTAATCTAGCCCATTCCTTAACTCTCATGAAATCAAGGCTTAATTGTTTCAGGCACTTCAAATCCGAGTTAAGTGTAAGTTCTTTGAAAGACCATTTGGGGTTTTTTTGCCTGATAGCTTCTTAATGCTTTAATGCCATCCTCTCTTTCTACTTTATTATTATTATTAACATGTATTAATGTATAGTCACCTACGAATAAGATCTTGCATCTACTAATTTACCTATACAAGGAAATATGATGAAATCTGTGTTTAAGAACTACCTATGGAATTAGCAAGTAATGTTTGTAATACACTGCAAACAGATTTCTTGCTGAATTTTCAAATGCTATACTTTCTGTGTTTTGCTTTTGTTTTGGTAAATCCATGAACACATTGCAAATTTTATCTTCTACATCCTGTCATTCATAATTTTAAGGGAGTTATCTATCATCTGAGCTATAGTATAAAGGTCAGAGTTCAGGCACTACAGCTCAGCATGTCGATCTGTCCCTTATCTAGATCCAGGCTAGAATGAAAATAATGAGAGAACTGTTTTATTGGCAAACAAAATATGTTATTGTGTGCAGATAAACTCTGAAGAACTTGCTGAAAACAAATACTGACAATTACTGTCACTGGCAGTGAAGAGAGGGGAAGGAGAGAGGAGGAATGAGAAGTAAATTATGTATCTAGCCAAAAAGGTTAGAAGAAAAAGAATTGTAATCTAAACCTTTCAATATTGAGGACTTTTAAATAAAAATAAATAAATAAATGAAAATTAAAAAAAAAAATCCATGCAAAAATACAAGTGTATAAGCATATGTGTCTGCATCTGTGATGTGTGTGTCTTAAGTGCTTTATAACTGAAAGGTGTGGTCTAGGCAAAAATAATATCTTGTTCAGATTTAATCTGTAACAGTTTATGTAGCAGTATTAGTTTATGTATCTGATTCATAACAACAGTAGAAAAGACTGGCTTTTTTGTTTTCAAAGAATTGAAGAAGGCCTAGGAATTTATCAAAACAGAACATATTCAAGCTGGAGTAGAAAAGACTGGTACAAGCGGTCAGAGAAGCTATCATCTCTGCAATGATGATCTGATCAGCATCTGATCAGCCTGCTTCATTTCTTCATAGACCTCCCACGCATATTGCAGTAACTAACCTGCCACAGAATTATGACTAGGAATTGTGGTAGAAGCTGATAAAGCAATAAGGCTAAATTCCACCTGTAGTCAGTATTACATACAACTGCTGGCATGTAAGAGAAGTGATAGGACAATGCAAAAATGAGGGCTAAACCTTCATTTTTGAGATCTGAGAAAGAGGAAGATATTCAGGAAAAGAAAGAGGGCAAGGAAGAGCAAGGAGTTTGTATGAAAAACAGAAGGGAAGAAGTAAGTGTGAAGCTGTGGAACAGGACTTTAAAATTGCATATTCCCAATTTATAGTTACTTATTAACTACAGTTACTCAAGTATTATTCTGCTATTGGTACTAAATGTTTTGTGCACTGACTATATTTGTAATCCACGCAGAAAATCCAAACTTCCTGTGATCATCTCATTTTCATATACTTTTCAAAGGCATTGATCCTTGTTCATTTGAGGATCTGCTCAAGAAGTATCTGAATAGAAAAAAAATAGGCTACAAAGGAAATGACAATGGAGAAAAAGAACACAAGAAATAAATTTTTTAATTTTCTACTTTTTGAAGAGTAAATTCAAGCACAGAATAGATCATTTTGCTTGGACAAAGATGGCACTGACAATGTCTTTTTTCCTACATGCTCTTAACAGAGATTGTGTCTGGATTTCAGTTCCACAAATTGTTTACTTCTCTCTGCCCTACGCTGCACTGGCCTTTTGACTTACTGTTGTGCTTTAACCCAGCAAGCAGCTCAGCACAATACAACCATTCCCTCTCACAAGCATACACCCAGGGGATGAGGGAAAGAATCAGAAAAAGATAAAACTCATAGACTGAGATAAATACAGAATCATAGAACAGAAAAGGAAGGGATAGCAATAATAATAATAACAACAGCAACAACGTGCACAACAAGTTACATACAGTGCAACTGATCACCGCCCATCAACAAACACTCAGGGGGCTGCCCCAACCAGCTCCCCCAGTTTTCTCTTTTGGCAATGCTAAATGGCATGGAACATTCCTTTGGTTGTTTTGTGTCAGCAGTCCTGGATGTGTCCCTTCCCAAATTCTGGTGAATCAATAGAGCAGCAGCATGAGAAGCTGAAAAGTTCTTAATATAAACACTGTCCAACTACATCTAAAGCATTGGTGTGCTGTTAATACCATTCTTCTCTGAAATCTTAAACGCAGCATTATGCCAGCCACTATGAAGAAAAGTAACTCTATTGTAGCAAAAATCTATCATGCCGTGTATTCTGTGTTCACAGCCAGTGATCAAATTTTAAGTGTAATTAACTGGCCTGGGAATATCGTCTCATTGTAGCTATTGTACAAAGAGAAATTTAACTTAAATAGTGCCTTAGAGAATAAATACTCCATCAGTACTAAGCCACTGATGTCCTTTAATTTTTTGTCATTTCTTGGTGACTCACTGATGACTGACTTTTGCAAGGGAGAGGTAATTTTTTTTTTTGTTGTTCGTTTGAATAAATCTGAAAAAAAGGCATAAACAGAGGTGCTTCAGAATTGTATATTTCACCAAGGAAGAAGTAAAAAAAGAAAAGCAGCTACAATTTGAATACATTTTTCCTAGTAAAATTGCTACACATAATGTGAGAAGGAGATAATTATTTTTTTTGCATGCACTATTGGTAGTTTCCTTCAATGGGATCCTTGCTGGATTTTACTTTTCAAAGCCACTGCAGCACTTCTGTTTTGACAAGATCTATGTGATTGTGCTAAAAAGTTTAATTTGATTGAAAGTGAGTGCAATAAAGATTTTAATTTGTCAACATCTTGACTGCTTATATTTAATTTCATTCCATTCCTTCATATGAGTGTATTATTTGCATCAACATTTTATGACATTGAGATCTATTTATTTTCATTGCTCCAGCAACTGCATCATAAATTTTCATTAAATTCCAACTTGTTCACAGAATAAAAATCTCTTTTAGTAGTATTAATCTATATTTTGTTAGCAGTGATAATTTCAGTAAAAGAAGTAAATTACATTACTTTTAACATATAAATCAGATTATTTCCTTCTTGTTCTGGAATCACTTTCAGGATTTCTAATATTTTATTAACATCAGCACTGTAAAAGAACATATTTAAATATCCCTAACTCATTCTCAAATACACTTCACAGGTTTATATAATTTCTAAACTGTAATAATTATTTTCAGTGACTGATTAGGAAATGCTAATGCTTCAAAAAAAAAAAAGTAAATCAAAAATCTATCTAACAAATAGCAATATTTGAAAGGAAAAGGGAAATTGGCTCCAGGTCAAAAAAAAAAAAAAGAGGGAATTTTTCCATTATGAAAATAAACAATTGATAAGATCATGGTAGTTTGTTCTGATGGCTAGTGAACACAGAATTTTCCTAAGCAGTTGTTTAGATTCAATCCCTTGTGATCTCTGTGAAGAGACATGTATTCACGTTTTTGTTATCCACAAGCTAGATCATGTGCATCAAACCTGTGGCTTGCTTAGGCTGCATTGAATGAAGAATTGTCTTGGGCTGCATATGCATAAGTTGCACCAAAAGCAATGCCTCCAGTATACTTCCAATGAAACTACAACAAAGAGCACAATAACACTATTTGTGCAAATTCTCAAATACAAAACACTAATCTTCAATTTAGTATCCACTGTTAGCCAAGAAATTTGGCAAGTGATGAATAAGATCCTGCATGTCATGCTTATAAAAATCTGCACAAGCAGAAGTGACCCACTGAGAATGTTGTCACTGCTGAAACGCAACACACACCAAGTCAATATGCTCACATCTACTGCTTGGGCACCAGAAATGTTCAGCAAGCACTGATTAATGTCAACGGATGTTACACTTTGTCTTCATATGCACTTCCTCTTCAGATGCCATTTTGTCACATTGCCCCTTTACTGCCACCTGTCACGTGGCAACAACATGCAACAGAGTACCGGTGATAAGGTGCAGCCTCTACTGCCACACCACCACCATCTGCCTCTGATTTTATAAACTTACATAATAAAATAGGAGACATTACTTCTGGAGCATCCCTCATTAATACTAATATTATGATATGCAATGAAGTGTATAATGTATGTAATGTATATAAAGTAACAAAATTTACTGTAATTTTGTTTTATTATTTTTACTAGAATATACAAAAGAGAGCATAAAAAAAAACATATAAGCAATGGGACATTTGACTTCGTTTTTGTGAAACTAAGGCATCAATTCCTAGTTCAATGGCAGTGGCTGCAATTCTTACCAAGTTCTCAAGGTGCTCATCAGAGATATATGATGAAATTTTACTCTTCCTGTGCTTCACCTTTGAAAACATGTGTTCATAAATACACATACTGCCAAAAAGTAATGACAGGAATAAGGCATGATTGTGAAGTGAGGAGTATTTCTCTCTGAGGCAAAGAGATGGCAAAGAGACACAATCAGATTTTTTATTACAACTCTATGCATTCAATTGGAAAATTCACACGTGGTGTATTTATGTCAACTGAAAATGAAGTTGCAAATAAATAAAAAAAATTATGTTTTTTCAGAATTTTTAAAATCCATTCTCAAATTCCTTCATCAAAATGGAAAGCATAGCTCCATGTTTTTCACTGCTCACAGGGCTGCAGTTAGCAATGGATCAAAGTCCATAAACTTATTTGCCATAACTTGAGCTGGCACCGCACTCCATGCTCTGATTTCAGCCTGGATGGGGCTCAGATGGTGCTGAGAGGCCAAGTCAGGCCATGCAGCTAGGCAGAGGTAGAGCTGTTGCCATGATGGCATGGAGCAGGGGGCAGATGCAGTGCGAGCTGTGCTGGACCTTGTGAGGCCTGCAGGCCACGGGTTGGATATGCCTAGACTAGATGAAGTGGATGTGTTTTGCCCTGAGGCTTTTAAGCTCATGTCTTCTTAAAGTCTTGCAATTTTTATGATACATCTTAATGCCAACTGGACAATAAAGGAGGAAAAAAAAAAAAAAAAAAAAGTATAACTTTGTGGATAATCATTAGTAAGAGATTGCTGTTGAGAACAAATTTTCTAAAAATGTTTATAATTTAAGCTAAAACACTTAGATATCTATGTGATTGGAGACTGAAATCCCAGTCTCAGTACAGGTGAATGACCTAATACATCTTGTCTTCTTTCTGTCTCTCACACAGGTAGTATTTAAATCTATCATGTAAGGTACTATAGTATCAACAGAAGGACAGTGCTAAAAACTGTCTTTAGAATATTTTATTTTTAGAAAATTTTATTTTTATTTTATGTTTCTCAGTTTAGAACACAAAGGAGAAAGCAACAATTTCATCTCCTGCCTTTAACTTAGAGTATTACCTTTCTCTGCTAGAGAGAAGCTTTATTTTCTGATCACTGCATGGATTGAACATAACTCTTTCACATCAGGTAAGTAATGTGGTGGAAACTATCTGCTCTACCTAGTCTCTCAAACTGCCAAATTCAGGTACCTACAGAACATTTGTCAGGATTTACATCACTGTTCTGAGTCATGGCTGGCTACATAGGGATGCATATGTGCAAAGGGCTCCTGAAATCAAACAGGTATTTTCTGAATACCTGAATACTGAATTCCTTCCTGTGATTTCCTCTTGTGATTCAAGTTCTGTGCATTTTAATGAAGATTCTTACCAGTAAAATAATGAAATAATTATTCATTATATTAGGAATTTATTTATAATATTTACTATATTAGGAATTTACACCTAATTGTCATTGACTACTTTGGAACTTATACAAGCTAGAAATACCATTGCTAAGCTATGCCTCTGGAATAGAATATCCCAGTGTCATTATTTAAACCTCTTGTTTAATTTTTCAAAAATTTCAGTATGCCGAAATACTGATTTTATACGCCATGCGTAACATCTCTTGCTCAGTATAGATAAATGGAAGAGGGAAACCAAAGGAAGTAATAAGAATTATTTTTCGTTAAATACCACCTGATATCTCCTTCCTTTCTGTGAAGACTTGTTCACTGATGCTAAAAATTTAATGGTTTGCAACTAAAGAGAAAGGGTTTATTTCCTTTCTTTTATTTTCTTCTGGAAATATACTTTATTTTGATCTGTTAAGTTACTCATACTAGCTACTTTCACAGGTGATTTAGAATTCCTTCACTAGATCTTTATTCACTCTTTCTTTCCTCAGGACATATCAATGCATAAAGAGTACAGAATGTATTCACTACATTTTTGTCCACGTGCTCCATCACAGTTATGATTCTGACATTTTCTGTTTTATCTACTCTTTACTCAGTACTATTCTGAAAATACATGTTCACGGGAAGCAGAGGCAATTTTTACTTTTTCATTTTTAAATTCTGCACTATTAACACTATCTCTTCAGGTGGTTGCTGGCACAGATAGCAGTAAGCAGTAGGCAGTAAGAATCTTTCTATTAGCCCCATGTGTGAGTTTGCCCTGCAAATGATTTTATCTCATCTGCTTGGAG
This sequence comes from Centrocercus urophasianus, assembly GCF_019232065.1. Taxonomy (NCBI): domain Eukaryota; kingdom Metazoa; phylum Chordata; class Aves; order Galliformes; family Phasianidae; genus Centrocercus; species Centrocercus urophasianus. Next base: position 3,292,044 of record NW_024884833.1, read on the forward strand.
TCACACCATGTCGCATTACTAGGTCATTGTGTACTTACTCCCCTGTGGCAGAATAAATAAACACAGTCGCCAACCTCTTGGAAAACAGATTAGCAATAGATTATAGTTATTTATTTATATTTATTTCGGATCTGTGAAAGAAAGGGATATAGTCAGTGTCTATTTTAGAACAATAAGTGGTGTAATTGATATTTGCTACCCTGATTTCTATAAAATACTTTTTCATTATTACTTTTCCTTGACATAACAAAGCTTAGTGACAGCCAGTTATTTAGTGTTCAAAGACAGCCATTAAAAGCAAAATTCTGAGATTAAATTGGATAGAGGAAAACTAAATACTCTGTCATTTCCAGATAAGGTTTTTCACAGGCACTGCTGCACTCCCCTGAGATGATGTCTGAAGCCAACCATCCAGAGTCCTTGATTGCTACGTCAGAATGAGAAAACTAGCTTGATGAAGATAAGATTATAGGGTCTCAGATGTGAAACATGAAATAGGAGAATATAATTAAATAAAGTAGAATCTTGCACAGAAGACATTGAGATTGATTTAATGGCATGTTATCACTTTCACTGCATTTAATATTCTTATGAGGTTGCTCAGTTACACACATCATGTCTCTTCCATTCAAAGCAATCTTCGTGATAACACAATGAGTAATTTTTGTTTTCAAGGTACAGCAATTATGCTGAAGTATTGAAATAAAATTATTCGGTACACTCATCTGAAAATGCCATATTACACAAATGTGAGTTTAGTTTTTTTGTTGGTATCTCAGATACTCATTCTAGGATTGTAAAAGGATGAGGAATTGTAAAATTGTTTTTACATCCCAGGAAATATAGCTTGCAGTTTTGCAGTTTGCAATCTACCACTCCTCAGAACATTTGAAGATCCTTTGTTCTCATCAAATGCATTCTGTGCTACATTTGGACTGGTACTATTAAATAACAGTCTTTACTTCTTTTTTCTGAAGTGTACATGGACATCTTGAAATCCTCGCTCATGCCGCAGTAACTGAGGGTAAAGGTTAGGAAAAGAAAGTTCTGCTATTCGATGAGAATATTCTAAATAAATTTAAAATTGTTAATGTTGTTTAAAGATCACCCTATTTATTACGTAAAACACTGGTCTATGTGTTGAAATGGTTTAAGTGTATTGCTTTCTATGTGTGAAAATGGTTAAAATAAACTTTATAAAAATAAAAATTTTTAATATGGAAGTAAAAGGAATTAAATTAATATGAGATTAATATTTGAAATAAGAAATAAAACAGTTGGAAATTTTCAAAGTAAGTGTTTAGTATTTCTGATGATCTCATAGACAACTTTTTCTTTGAACACTAAATAACTGGCTGTCACTAAGCTTTGTTATGTCAAGGAAAAGTAATGAAGAGAGTTTTTCTTTTATGCTAACATAGTAAATAAAAAAGAAAATAAATCATATTTGTATATAATTTGAGGCCAGAAAAACTTTGTCTCTATTTAACCAACAGGTATTTGACTATCTCAGAAAAACTGATATCCATGGTTCAACTCTGTATCTTGGAGGTAATATCCTGAATTTTTTGAAGTTAAAGTTCCACCATACAAAGAAGTGGTTACTTTTTTTCTGATTTAGACAGGCAGCTCATTTAGTCTTTGCCTTTCACATCCTAAAAGTGTTTGAAAGCAAAAACTAAACGAGCATAATAGCAAACAAGCAAGAGAAAATTTCTGGTGAGGAATCATTGCTTCTTTAGAACTCCGGATTTCTGCCTCCTCTGTAGCTGAACTGCTCTGGCATGGGTAGAAAGAACAGGAATGAAACACTCATAGTCAGAGTCTGGTGCTTTAACAGCTGCAGGAATGCCTACTAAAGAGATCCCGATTCTTGCATGAATAGTTTATGTCTGATAACCACAGCAAAACAGTCCCCTCTCCTCATGGTTCTGTAAACAGGCTTGTTAATTAGTTGTCAATATCTGTCAAAGTATTAAACAAACAGTAAACACTCAATGGTAGCCAAGCTAAGGAACTGCTGATGAGCTTCTGATTTCAATAACCTGATATTTGAAATTTAGAGCATGTTTTCTCTTCCTGAAGTTCTGTGTCAGACTTTCCATTCCCTGGCTGCATAATCAGGTGATTAGCAGTGGAGAACTCCTGACTGAAGCATTCTTCAGTGAACATTCATCTATCCTAAAAGGCAAGGGGGGTGGGGGAATTGCATTTCACCACAAAACCAAGGTCTTCAATCACTCTTTCGTCCCACAAATCACTGCATGAATTTAGTGAATGATTTGGCTTCAAAATCTGCTGGAAAGGAGAAAGAACAGAAAGGAAGGAATATTTCCTCAGCATTTTTTTCTCAAACTACTTTAAATATACAACAGAAAGATGCCTTTTATTATTGATACCCTGGGGCTGATAAGTTCATCGAATAGCAGTCTAATAAAATACACTTTTGGTAACCTTTTGCAAGTACAGTTTCACATAGAAATTAATCCTCACCTTCCACTCTAGTAGTCATTACATGAAATCCATTAGGAAGATGAAGATGATATCTTACTAGTCAGAAGTCTGTGTAGTTCTTCAGACATCCTGATATATTAACACAAATGCATCATATTATACAAGAGTGAATTTATGATTAACTGTTGTGGTGAAATGTTTAGCAAAGCTTGTAAGAAGGGTAGAGTGTCATTTTAAGTTCTGTTTTAAGTTCTGTTGCAATAAGCTATAAAAGTACTTTCTGTTTAGGCACTGTAAAGCATGTCGTACTTTTCAATAAACATCTAACTTCTAGCTATATTCTCGAAACTGTGAGTTTTCATGTAAAGGTCTGAGTTTTCCACAAGGGACACACCTCCCATGTGAAAAACATGTTGTGTGAGAAGTCAGGTTGAAATTCAATAGATCCAAAGGCAACTGGGCCATAATCTATGCGCTACTAGGGTAGGGGGGAAGTGTTCCAGTGACTGCAACAAGCTACAAATTTGCTGCCTGATGAAATCTTGACATCAAATATACGTCTGCATTGCTGATTTTTAAAATGGTGTTTGTGAGGGAAGGGGAAATAATTATGGCTATTGACTACGTTAAAAATGTCCTGTCTTACTCTCACAGCCATCTTACACAGTCTGTAAGGGAAGATGCTCAATTATTTTCTGGTGAAGTATTATGTGGCTGACCAGTTTTATAGACTCCAGCTAGACTAAAGCACACTAGAAGTCCCAAAAACATAGCTGCTTCTCTACACACATTTCGACCATAATGTAGTTGGTGACATCTGGGATTCTCCTGTCAGTGTCTCAAACCCTGACATAAAAATATTGTTGATAATTGCAAAAGAAAACTGCAAAAGGAAATGTATTCTCTGTCTACAGACAGCACGCTTAAAAGAAAAAAGAAACACAGCTCATATTTTAATAAGTTACCCAGGCATATTGTTATATTACCCAGACAAACTAGAAAAACAATGAATTGATCATTTACCAGCTGATTATCTAGTCCTCTAAGTATGAACAAGGAACAGAATGTAAGGGGGAACACACACAAACACACACACACAAAAGCTGTTTTTCAAGGGAGAATAATACCTTAGTTTCAGGTTTTGCTTATATTTGATTAGAATCAGTTATTTTTCACTCACGCTGGAGAATATCACACTCTGTAAAACATCAGAGATTTTGATGCATTGTCAGAAAACCTCAGAGCACAATAATGTCATCCTTTTATGTGAGTGAATACTATTAACACTGATAAATACATCATCTGCAAGGCAGCACAGTTAGAAGTGGTAGAATGTCCTTTCTTAAATGAGAAAACACTTATAATGGATTGTATCTTGGAATATGTGAAGCAGTGCATGAAGAGAAACTCACAGTTCTACCACAGAGACCACTGAAAATATGTGGAGATAATAATAATAATAATTAATAATAAGTAAAAAAACTTATTTGTGTCTATTCAGGATGAATATTCTAGGCCAAGTTAAGTGTACATAGTAGATCACAAGTTTTTTTCTCTGTTTGAATTGCCTAAATTTTTTTTCCTTTCTGTCAAAACGAAACCTTTCACAATCTTAATGATAGTATTCTTCTGTGAAAATAACACATAACACATCATATCCTTTGCCTGATAAATATTGCTCTGTCAGTTAATTAACCGGGGAACGTACTAACAAGGCCAACCAAATCCTTCTGGATAAGATACATTATACTGAGATTACTTTTCTTCCCATATCTGTCTTCATCCATGTAAGTCACTCCAGAAATAATGCCTCCAGTTTATGGGAACTACAACAGATGAAAGGAACACAATAATACTATTTGGTAGAGCAAATTCTCAGCTACAAAACACTTTTGCAACACAGTCATCACCATGAGCTGTGTATTTTGGCCAGTAGTGAGCAAAAGTCTGCATGCTGCACTCACAAAAATCTGCATGGCCATCTGGAATGAGGCTTGTCTTTCACATTGCTATCTTTCATGTCACTATAGGCACTGCATCACCCATTGCCTCACTGTGCTCACACTACTGTTTGGTGTCCAGAAAGATTCAGCAAGCACCAATGAAAGTCAATGGATCTGATTTTTTGCACACAGAGAAATTCAGTGACACACCTTTGATTCATACGTACTTCCATATCAAGTGCCATTCGGTCAAAGTGTCCCTCTGCTGCCATCTGTCTTACGGTGTCATGGAGTTAACTAGATCAATCTATGCCCGTGACAGGGGGGCAGTAGGCCCGTGGGCCTCCTGGCCCTCAAAAACGGGAAGGAAAAGAGAAAAGCGGAGAAGGAGGAAAAAGGGGTAGGGAGATGGGAGCTGGGTTCAATGAAAAAAAAAACAAACAAACCGTGAACAGTGGCCACGATCTAAGGAGGAAAAGCAAGATAACACAATATAATACAATCTAATTGAAATTTAGGCCAATAAAACAAATAAAATAGGAGAGAGAATTTTCCAAAACCAAGCAAACCTGAAAGCAGTGCCTTGGAAGTACCCCTGCACTTTCTGCCAGGTAGTGCATAAGAGTTAAAAAAGGAAGGATCAGATCTTGTGATTTCTGTGATATATCTTCTTCTCTGGCCATGAGGTACTCTGGGATATGCTGTTCTTCTTTTTTGAGAACCAGGTGTCTGGAGTATTAATCATTATCTACCCATGCTTTGCATGATGTTATGATGAGGAATACCAATAGTAAAAATTACAAAACCATGACATATGGGGACAAAATATGATGGATTATTGGTGGGAAGGTTCTACCTCTACTGCTATGCCATGCCACCAATACCTGCCTCTGACACTATGGGCCAAAAAAATTACCTTCAGAGCCTCCCTTGAGTCTATCATACCTTGGTAGAATGAAGGATTTGCACATTTGTAAGGGAGGAATGCCTTCAAAATCTGTGTATATTTTCATGGATATCCCAGTAGAAATCTAAGGTAATAGTTATGCAAATTGGAGATCTTTTGCATTAGATGAAATTCTTTGGCTATAGCTGGTAGAAAATACTGTATTATTTCTCTTCCAGATTTCTAGTGATAAAAGAGCTCACAATATTCTACTGAACCTCTTGACTGAGTAAGGTGAAATGAAGGACCTGTATCAATGTTATTCAAGAAACTGAAGTAATTTGAAATGAAAACTGGCTCAACAATGTGTAGGCAAAACTATAACAATTCCAGTGAGAATTCTACTAAGGAAGCACTGCATGTGTGGCTCTTCTTAAAGCATTTTCTTTATCAGAAGATAAAAAGTACAGAAGATAAAAATGAAATGAACAAAACAATCATGACCTTTTCAGCTCCTTCCAGAGAAGGTAAATATGCCTTCAATCTCTGTACTGAAATGAATTTCCTCCGCTATAATCATTTATTCGTAGATATTACTTATATAAAATGAATGGAACAGGAGAAATTATATATGATACACCTAATTGACATGTCTAATGAATTTGATCTTGTTGAATATGTTAATGTAAGAAAAACTACAAAGTGATATGCAAGTTTTGAATTGAACTATAAAATATGTGCTATGTGGTAAAATACTTGCTCATGTATTATTACAGCATCTATTAATACTATCACAGTGTAAGAGAAAAGGTGTAAGCAATAAAGTAGTTACTATCTCCCTAGTAGTTTGTGAGTATTCATTTTGAATATATTTAATGTGCACTGCAGGGGAAAAATACCTTTGTGGTTGCAATAACATAAACACTACTGCATGACATACAAAGCAACAAACTCTTAAGTAAAACACATCAGAATGTCATAATGTTTACTATCTTATATTTCACATTGGCATTCTTTAAAATATAGAAATCGGAAAAAGGACAGCATAAGAAAGTTTCCAAATAATTGATATTTTTAATCTTGATTACCCTGAATTAAATTTGTGTGTGTTATTCTCATTTGAGATGTGTGTGCAACTATTGTTCTTATTTTATAAACAAGGAGCTATTTTGTCTGTTTCTGCTGCCTTTTCAAAGGCTCGAAGAAATAGTTTTAATACGTAGAATAAGTAAATAACCATTTAATGTGACAAATGTTTTGTGAATCTGAAAAGAACAGATGTGTTGTTCAAAAGTTAAATAGTACCTTTCAGAAAAGCACTGATAAAAGGAAGAATTAAAGAGAAATTATACAGAACCACAGATTCACTGAATTACAGTCACAGAATAGTTGAGACTGGAAAGGAACACAGGAGGTCATCTAGTTTAACTCATGCTAAGCATGACCACCAGTTGCCTGAGGCCATGTCAGGAAGGCATCTCAGAGGAAAGAAACTTTAAAACATCTCTGGACAGTTTGAGCTACTGCTCTATAACTCACACTGTATAGAATTGTTTTCTAATATTTAAATAGAATGTCATTTTTTTAGTTTGTCCCCGTTTCCTCTTTTCCTAGCATGGGCACCACTGAAAAGAGCCTGGCCCCCTCCTGTCTGGGCTCCTCCTTCAGATATTTATAAACCCTGATGAGATCGCTCCTGAGCTTCCTGTTTTCCAAGTTGCATAGACCTTCAGTCAGCCTCTCTTCACAGGAGACGTGCTACAATACCTTCATCATCTTGGTGGCATTCTGCTGAACTCTTTTCAGTGTGTCCATGTCTCTCTCAAACTGGAGAGCCTAGACTTGGACACATTATGTCAGGTATGTCCTCATCAGTGCTAATTAGAAGGGAATGATCACCTGCCTTGACATGATGGCAACATTACACCTCATGTAGACTGGACTGGTGTCCTTCTCTGGTGGCAAGAGCACACTTCTGGTTCATGGTTCACTTGGTGTCCTTCAGGAGCCCTAAAGCAAATCTGTTTGGCACCAAGTTGTCCCCAAGCATGTTAGTTCCTAAGGCCTGGTCCTCCCTATATTCACGACTTAGAATTTCCATTTCCTGAACATCATGAAGTTCTTGTCAGACCATTTTCCCATCTTACTGAAGTCCTTCTGTATGGCAGTGTAACTCTTGAATGCATAAATCACTCCTTCATGTTCTGTGTAATCAGAAAATTAACCCATGTTCCAGATTATGAATGAATATGTTTAAAATGTTTGGATCCAGGGAACACTGAACCCCTGGGGACACTAATAACATTAGGGACAAATGAGTCAAAAGTTATATTATGGAAGTAAAGAAGAAAAACTTCTGCAAAAATTTCAGCAGGATTTATCAAGATTTGAATTAAATAATCTTCAAATAAGAAAATGGCTTTTAGCAAAGCACTCTATTCCAAAATAAATTCAGATTTCTGTGTCTCATAATGTAATTTAATGCATTTCCTTAGCTTTCAAAAATCATTTTTTATTATTTCCAGCCTCCATTTTTAATATTTTCTGTGTTGTTTTTTATGCCCCATCCCTGGAGACATTCAGGGTCAAGTAGGACAGGGCTCTGAGCAACCTGTTCTAGTCATAGATGTCCCTGTTTATTGCAAGGGAATTGTAATAAATGACCTTTAAAGTCCCCTTCCAGCTCAGAAGATTCTGTGATTCTTGATAATCCTGGGCACAGTGACATGCTGCCACAGAATTGCTCTGCCCTCATTGCAAGTACCAAGAGGACAGTAAATTGTAAATGGCACACATGAAAAAAAAAAAAAAAAAAAGATAATTTAGTTCTACGGTTCATTCATGAGCCTGTGTAATCTCAGTAAACTCTGTGGAGCATATGAAAGTAATATCTTGCAATAATAGAGCCAAAGCCAGAATTCAGAATGAAAGTGAATTGAAAAAACTTCCTTGAAAAACAGAGCGTCCTCAGAAGGTGAATCCTTTCAAAGGGCAAAGGACAGCACTTTACCACGTTTTAAAATTCAACAGAATAATCATTCATATATTAATATTAATTCCTCAATAGTACATAATTTATATCTTATAATCAACAGTACCTAAGAGCATCAGGGCAGATATTATTAATGTTCTTTCTATTCAAGACAGATTTTTTCACGGATTATTTTCCCAAGAAAATGTCACTTCCATTAGAACAAATACTTCTGTAATTTATAGCAGATCCTATGTATGTATTCATTGCACAGCAAAAATATCCAGTTCCTCTTAGCACAACCATTTTTATACTATACTTTAAGTGGTTATTGAGTCACAAATCTACTATGACTCTCATGATTGACTAGTGCAGAGTAATCTCTCTCTTTTTTGTAATTAAGCAAGATTCTGTTGTTTCGATACTGCTAGTTTCAGAGAAAAATGTCTAGATTGGGAACAGAGGGTCACAAGTACAGTATGGGGAATGCCATTATGAATTTTACAGCAGATTACCTAATTTTTGGAAACAGAGATGAATGGGGATTTTTTTAATTTATTTTTTGAGGGAATTTCCTCTTGTTGTTTGTAAGTGTACTGACCCTTACAAAGCCTTCAGTTGAGATACTAGTGAGATGTATGGGCCAAAGCAGCATTTCACCTCAGGACTCTTCTTTACCTGGCAGAAAGTGGTGCTATAAAACACTGCGCTCTGCAAAAGCTGGAAGTTTTTTGTTGGCCCTGCTCCTACCTATTTCAGTTACATTGCATCCTAAAACTAAAATGAATAAATGAATAAATATATAAATAAAATAAAATAATAAAAATCAAGAGCTGTGAAGACCTTGGATAACTTTGTTTAAGAACTCATAGATATTGATCTACAGCATAACTTTTCAAGGTCTGCAAAGAAACTTTAGATAAAAATAAAATGATCCATAACTTAGGAATAGAAAGAAGAAATACGTTTTTTCCCCACAGAGCCCTGTTACCTTCACCTGTGAGTAGACTGTGTGATGTTATGTATCATTCAGCTTAGATACCCCATGATCAGTAAAAACACAGAAAAACAAAGTTTACATTAATCAAATATCATTCTAATGACTGATTCATAATGGGAATATAACAAGAATGGAAATTTATTGAAAACACCATATACTTTTAAAAGCTGGAGAAGAATAAATGCTTAAACCTCAGAAAGAATAAGAAAATAAAAGTGAATATCAACGTAAACCTACTTTTTTTTAGAGATTTTCCAATTCACATAAAATTTTGTCCACTAATAAAGCGAGATAAAGGCAATTTTGACAGTATAAACCAGCTCCCATGAAAATTATCTCAGTGTTTGTGCAAGTGAATGTCCTCTTGGCATAAGAACTGACATATTCTGTAATAAATTAATCTTCTAAATGTGCTTAATCAGTACAGTCTAACTGCCATCAATTCTATCTTTCCTTTTGTAAAGATAGCTACAAGGTGAAGCAGGATTTATAATGAGAAGTTTTGAATACTTCATAACATTTTGAAAATTGGAACTTTCATACTTTACATACAGCATGTACTCTTGTGCTCATCTGATGCAATAATGTATCTACCAGTTCCCTATATGGGAAACAGATATATTTCTCTCTGAAACACTACAATAGAAACACAACTTTCACCTTTACAGTTCTGTTTGAACAGACCACAGCTAAGAAAACTTCACAGAATTTTATTGGCCAGATTTCTAAATTCCACATTTTACAAAATATGTCTCTGTTCAAACTGCTACTGAAACAAACAAACAAACAAACAAACAAATAAAATTTTAAATGTCTTTAAAAAAGTAAATCAACCTCACCTGCAGAAATGCATTTATTTTCTGTACTTTTTAGCCGCTTTATACCTCTTATGACTTTTTTCCAACATCTGAAATCTATTTAAAATGTTTATAAATAAAAGATTATTTTTTAATTTGTTTTATTCTTAAATATATTCACTAAATCTGAAATATTAGCACAGTTTATGTGCTAAGAAGAATCTCCTACAATACATATGTATATATTATACTTTCACTTCCACCTTACTGAGCAAAGAAATCTTTCCAGTATCTTTAAAAAACCACACTTTTTGATCTGTTTAAGATGAGGGACGCGTTCTCTGGCTCTGATTTTCTGCAGTGTCAGCACAGCAGAAACAGAGCAAAGCTGTGTGTGTTATTGTTGCTTATATCAGAAGACCTCAAAAGATAGGAGGTTTAGGTTGAGTTTATGAGAGCAGTTCAAATCTTACTGGCCACCTAAATTATATGACTCTTCGAGGTTTCTTCATCAGAATTCCTTAATCCTTATATTCCTGGAGTGGGGAAAAGCAGAGATCTGTTGCCCTCACAATTCTTTAGCTATAGTAGTAGATAAAATAGATTTTTTAAAAATAGAAAAACACATGCTTTTCCCTTTGGGGAATAAACCTGAGGCAGATAAGTATGAGCTCTACAGAAGTAGTATGCAATTGTACAATTAAAAATGATATTAAAGAAAATGCAGACAACAGAAGACCTGAATGTTCCTGGGAAACACTGATTTTTGAATTTCTGAACCTCTGAATGCTTTACTGAAAGATTCAAATTCTTAATTATTTCAAAATCATTTTCATGTACCCACAAATAAGAAGGGACAGAGGAAAAGTTAAATAATATGCCATGTATCACAAAAGTAAATATGGCAAAGCTATTTGTGTTTTTGTACAGTATGTTTGGTCTTTTTTTTCCCTCAGTTTGTAAACAAAATGAATGCCATAGGCATATGTTTGTGATGGGACAGTAGCAGGGAAATAGTCTTAATTCATTTTTACCCTCTTTCACTTGCCATGTGACGTTTATGTAGGAAGAGAACTTTTCTTAGGCACATTTTTCTTTTAATTTTTCCTCACCTATTCTTAAAATGCAACATGTTCTTTTCTGCATGTCCACATATGTACATGCATTCTATAGCTCCAAGGGCACACTTACCTGGAAATTTATTTTCACAAAAGGAAGATATGATCATACAAGAGGTGAGTCAAGAAGAAGACAGAAAACAGAAAGAAAAGGGAAGGAAAAAAAAAAAAAACAACAACAAACAACCCTCAAGATACTCATTGAAATATAGCTACTTAGTAAACTGCTTTGGTTAAGCTGCTGACTGTACACTTCTGGCTGTATTTTTGCAAGGCTGATGTTCAGATTTTAAGACTAACATTCAAATTAATTTCACTTAATAAAGGATGGAACCTTTTTTTTTTCCATCCTGTGGAAAATAAAACAAACCTTCAAGTTCAATTTTAACCATCACATGTAAAGGAGATAACCTACTGCTGCAGTCAGATTTCATAGTCAGGTCTTCTGGATGAAACATTTTCTCTCAGTAATTCATTGTCTGAGGAGAATGATGGAATCCTGGAAGACACTGCAGCTTCATGAATATTTGCTGAGTTCAGGTCCCATGTCATATTTCACTCTTTCTAGGATTCACTGCCTACAGATATGCTGTAGCTAACTTTATTAGGCAACCGAGCATACAAATTCTGTTGGGAACTCTTCCTGGGCCACTGCTGTGCTCAGCATGAGAAAGTGGATGTTCATCTTGCCCTATCTTGCAGACAACAGAACGAGAAAAGCAGTCAAATGAACACCCTACATACCTACTGATCTTATGGAGCTCTACAAATAAGGCTAGAAAGCAAGAACAAGCTGCAGTAAACTACTGGATTTTATGCAAAATGATATTCAGAGACCTGTTTTGATCAGTAAAAACCTAGTGACAAAGCATGACAAAGAGATAAAGCAGCCAGCCTGTTCACACCCATAAAATTGTGTATGTTTAACTACTTTTTACTAGAGTACTTTATGTGTGGAATCTATAGAAGAGCTTATGTGGTAGCAAGTATATTCAGCATGCTAATTCTCATGAGACAAAAGAAAATTAACCCACACACATATGCACATAATTTTAGTGCAAAGTGTTCGAAGCAGGTACGCTGCTGAGTTATATTCTGTCTCTGAATCTTCATTCCTGTTATGAATGTTCCCTGCTGGCTTTTCTATACCTAGTTTCAAAGTCAGACAAGTCTGTCTCTTTACTGGATTAAGCAAGGTTTGAAATAATGTCTTACATGAACTTGCCTATAGTTCAGCCACTAAGCCACTGTGCAAATTATTTTTGAATCCATGAATTAAAATGAAACATTGATAAAGTCTATTATCTCTTTACTTTCTATACCTGGTCATGAGCTCGTTTTTAAAACCTTGGGATTTTTACTTTAACTGTTTAGTAATTAAATAACAAAAATGTTATTAAAAAAAACTGAAATCATTTCAGGGAATAATAATGTTTTCTGAAGGATTTTGTTAGCAGTACACTAAGCTAGACATTGTGCTTTTCATGCTGTATATTTATCAAGGATATATAATCCCTTTCAGCACACATACTGACAAATGTTAAGACTATTGTCTTCAAGCTACAACAAAACACTGAATTTAAAAAATTTCAAAAAAATGCTGAATTTTAATTGCCACTCAGTGAAGTAATCTTTGTCTATTAAAACAAAAACAATCTTGACAAATTATTTCATTACACAAAAGGATACATGATACATTATTATAACACATTGCTTACATAATTTACTGTAGAAGCAGTTAATTCATATTTCAATGCCCTGACCAAGGTGATCTGCTTTCTTGGAGATATCACATAGGTGTAGTTAGAGGTCATAAAGCATCTCTTTTCCACTCATTTTTTCAGCCTATTCATCATTATTTGATCACAGATTTTGCTATAATCAGTATAGACTTACAGCAAATATATGTATATAGATATATAGTAGATATTGCTACTAGCATAACATATAGGTAATATTTATATAATCACCTTCTGTTTGTACTTTAAAAGACCAAACCAATACACTGAGGTATGTATAATTCCAGCCAATATTCAATTCACAAAGGCAGGATGAATATACAAAGTTACTGTGTACATAAACATAAAACATGTATCTGTATATTAATACACACACAAAAATGGTGCATACATACTTACACCCACAAAAATTAATGCCATGTATTTCTCAGCAGAAGCCACTTAGTAGTAATTTGGCCATTCTTTCTAATCATTAATTAGCAGACTATTAGTTTTAATAGCAAATACGTGAGATCTGCTATTTAAAAAAAAATCCCATGACTTTGTGCAAAGAAATGTAGTTTAGCAGTTGTGCTAATACAGTCAGCTTTGTCAATCTGCTTGTTGACAGAACTTTGAACTGGCTCTATGTCAAAATCATAAATCAAACAGCAGGTTTTAGTACATTCGCTTTTAAGAAACAAGGATAGCTTATTTTAGGGTTCCTTCTCCACAGTTATTCAGTCCTCCCTTCCAGAAGCATTCACAGCCATATGCCCAGGACTAATTCTGGGAGCAAGATAAAGTGTAAGATTCATTTGGTGTTCAATGACAGTTCTGTCACTGGATGACACCCTCATTCCGAGACCCAGCAGAACATTACAGAAGGCACTGCTTTCAGAACAAGATAAATTCACAGTGAACTTCATCTGAAATATAAATAGCTTTTTAAATTATTGCTTCAGAACAGAATTGTTTTATTAGAAGTTTCAAAGTCAGATTCATTTGCCAAGTGAAATTTTCAGTTTGAGATAATAGAAATATCAATAGTCTTGTCCAAAAATTCTTCAATATTTCAAATATATTCCCTTCCATAATTAAAATTAAGTCTAAATCTTATATAAAAGAATTATCAGATAGATAATTTTTTGTTATCTTGAGCAATATTTCATCTCCTGAATATTTGTATTTCCGAATTTCAGATATACTTTAATGTTTTGTATCTAATATTATGGCAGCTGTTGGACTTTCTCAGCATTTCTCACAAATGGAAAGATATTTAGCTGAAACAACATATTTTATGAATGTTTGCAAACAGGCTCTTCCAAAGCCTGTCCTGGATTTATTTTAAAGTAGAAGTATTTAAACTGAAGTATTTAATTAGAAGTTTTTAAGTAGACATATTACTTTTTAAACACAAGACATACTCCTGAAATGAATCAAATAAAGCATGTCCTGACCCAATTTTCAGTCCGCAGCCAATTTTTTTATCTAAGAAAAATTATCAAGCTTTTAAATTCTTATGAAGACAATAGAAGTATAGTAAAATTGAAAAGAATCCTGAATATTAAGGTTTAATGCATGTTAGAGTTTAGTTCGATTAATGAATAATTGAACCTGCAATATTTTCATCTTAAATTTTGTCCATTCTACAGAAATATTTTTTAATTTTTTATTATTTTTATATTTGGTCAATTTTACATGTGAACATTATAGTTATCTTTGATTCCTCCACTTTGCTAATCTGGGATGTTCTTATTAATGTGAACACTCATATTGATATTTTGTGGGGAGTCTTCTTGTGACACCAAAGAAACCTGCATGATCATCACCCAACCACAGATTTTTCTTTCCTCCCCAGTTCTTTTTTCCTTTTTTTTTTTTCCCCTTTTTCTCCTTGGTTACAGTTATTCATGGCTGACCCAGTATTTTAGATGCTATACAAGAATCAGTATTCTAGACATCTCAGGGATTTGAATGACTATTATGAGTATATAGGAAATGGGAAACGGATATTGTTGAACCTTAAAAAAAGGTTGACATTTTGCTGGCCCTGAGTAGTTCTCCTCAATGTTGAAGCTTTTGCAGCATTCAGTCCTTTGATTTATTAGCAAAAGTGTAACACAACTTGGCCATTCTGAAATCACAAAAGTTGCCTGTACCTTCCTATTATATTTTAAAAAATTAAAAAATAAAAATTAACCTCTCTTCTGTTCTGCCTCTTTCTGCCCTTTAGATATTTTTCAATTTTCTCATTAAAGGACTATTCAAGTAAAATTTCATTATTAACAAAATATTTTTAAGACTGTAAGATGTCAGCTGTCATGTGAGATGATTATAAAAATATTCCTGAACAAGGTTTCAAAATTTGAAGTCAGCAGTTCCCATTCAAATTTTACTACACAAATGGTTAGACTAATCTCAATTTTGCTGAGAATAGAAGCCAATATGGAATATTTTTGAAAATCACAAAACAATAAGCATGACAAATATGAAAACATACTGAATTCTTACTATTTTGTAGGACTTCACATCTCACGGAGTTTCCATACAACTAAGAACAGAGAATCATAAATAGATTTAAGCTTATCTTAATGGTTTATCACAACCCTTTCTCCTCAGATAATCTACAGATGTCTTAAATTTATTCATATATATAGTTTATTCCAGTATTTCCATCAATTGCAAAATGAGTCATGTCTTAGGAAATCATCTCAATGTAGATATTTTGCAATTACATTAGTAACGTTAATTACATTCATGCACCTATATCATTGTTCACAGTAAAAATACAAGCTGCTCTTGTCTCAGAAATTTAATGTTTAATTGGACTTCTGTTAGTAAATAATTGCCTGCAATTGGATTATTTGTTTTGGTCCAACTTCACACTAACACTGAAAGTAGGCTAAGAACTAGGTCAAATTCTACAAGTACATAAAGACCCTGGTTGGAAGTAGTTTTTCTTCCTTTTTATGTGAGTTTTGTGAGTACAAATAGAAAACAAACAAAAACAGAAATGAAAAAACATCAAACTTTATTGATTTACAGAAAATACCTATTCCAAGTCATCTCTTCATTATGACTTGTAAAGCAGGATTAAAAGATTTGAAGAATAATTTTTTACATCACGTCATACTCTCTTAATATTCTGGTTCTAGCCATACAATAAGAACTCAGATGAAGACCCTTAGAAACAAAACAACAGAAGTGTATATAACTTCCAGATGTACCTCGTTGATTTTTGAATGACTGAAGACATACTTCTGACCTGACATTGCACCTCCAAGCAAAGACAAAAATGTATTTTTATATATATATTCAGATTCTCCTCACTTCATACACACACACACACTGGAGGTATCCTATGAAAACTGGCTTATCTTACAGCTGTTGAGACTGAAGGATATAAGAATTGATCAAATTTGATAGAGAACATAAATACATCCATGTTCTCTAAATGTTCTTAAATGGTGCGGGGCTTTTTTTGTTTGTTTGTGACTTGGCCACACTGAGAGTGTAACTACATCAATGGAGAAGGGAAGAGCCACTGAAAAATTGCTCATATATCAGTCATTTAATTATTCAGGAATTTTTTGAGATTAATTCATTTTTGAAGCTTTGAGAAAATTATTGTATCAAATAAAAACTAATAATAAACTAATAATAAAAACGTTATTATTTGATATCTTAGTTGCTGTTAATTTTTAACCACAAATTTAGTATTTTAATCTCTGATTTAAATGCAGTTACTTGAATGTCATCTAAGATATTTTTCTTCTAAGGAATCAAATCATGAAGATGGAGAGAAGAGCAACAATGTCAAATATAACATCTTTCCATCTCAGTATCTTCTTTAACTATGACAACTTGTAAAATATAAGAAACCAACAAAAATATGGTGTTATTGCTCCAGAATATTCCTCCGTCAGCAAGCTTCCTTTCACGACATTCCTGATCCAGATAAATCCTGTCATTTTATGTAACAACTCTTGAATTCTTTTCAGCATGAGTTTCTCTCATCATGTCTTCTACACTTATATTAATTTTTAGTGTCTGAAATGTCTGTTGACAAGAAAAACCACCACTTAAACCTTCTTGTGATATAGAGAAGTACCACTTCCTTTTTTATTATGTACATGTTATTTTCTAGTTCTAGTTTATATCCACTCTTTATCAAATCTACAGAATTACAAAGAATGGTTTGTGAGGGACCTTGAAGAACATCTAGCTCCAACTTTCCTGTGTGGGCAGAGACACTGTCTACAAGATTAGGCTGACCAGGGCCACCTTCACCCTGGCCTTGAGCATTTTTGGGGATGGGGCATCCACAGCATCTTTGGGCAACCTATTTTGGTGCCTTACTACTCTTATAGTAAAAACTATGGACATGTTTTTTTCCTTCCTTACACTATATATAATCTTGCCATAACCATGCTCCTCCCTCTTTGTCTTCTCTAGACTGAAAAGTTCTAATCCATCCATTAACTTTCTTAATTATTCCCGATGTGGAAGATATTTTCTATCAGTGATTTGCTTAAGGCACCTGTTTACTTTTCTCTTCTTTGACTAAATTCCTCTTGAGATAGGATGAAAAAGAAATAGAGAAAAAGATGTGCATTGCAGTGAACACATGTGAAAAGATACTTACAATTTGATTCTGTATTTTCTTGTAATACCTACCCTCGGTTTGGTCTTTGAATGATTATGAATTTTGAAAGAGTAAATGAACACTAAGGGCTGGAAAGTTATGGCTTCTTGGGAGTTAGATCTTGTGATTGTTCTGGTAGTGTGCGTCTCTGTTGCAACATTTAGGCATCCTCACAGATACAATCTCAAGATGTAGCTTCTATTTTAACTCACCTCAGCCTGGTCTAAAACTCAGTTAAAGAGCAACCTAAAGATTCTTGGGTCTTTTTTCTGCCAATGTTAACTCTCTCATTTTGATTGTTCTAAAGGACTGAAATCTTACCATCCCTAAGTCTTCTGAATCAATTCTCTTGCAAAAAAAAAAAAAAAAAAAAAAAAACACTTTCCTCTTCATGGTGAGGAATGTCTTTTTTGTGCACACTGGCACACCAGAAGGCTGTGCTGCCATTCATTGAGAGCTGGACAGTGGAAGAGTTGTATGGAGAAGAATCTCTTTTGAGATTCAATAATGGCAAGTGTATAGTTCTGCAGCTAGGGAGGAATAGCCACATCCATCAGTGCATGCTAGAGGATGACTGCTGAAAAGGAGATGCAGGGAAGAACTTGGGTGTTCTGGTGGACAACTTGTTGACCACTAGCCAGCAGCGTGCCCTTGTTGGCAAGAAGGTTGATTGTGTCCTGGGGTATGTTTAAAAGACTGTGACCAGCAGGTTGAGGGACGTGATTTTTCCCTCTCTGCTCTGCCCTAGTCAGGCCTCATCTGGAATACCGTGTCCTGTTCCACACTAATAATTTATCAAGCTTCTATATGTACAATGTTTGCTATTTTTAAGGAAAAATATGATTTTCACTTGACAAAGTAACAGTGAACAGAAAACTAGATCAACCATTTAAGCATTAGAATTCTTGTTTTAGACTCTAAGAAGAAAACTATTTCTGACTGAGATGCTGTGAATTTTTGCAGCAATAATTTTACACCTAAGGTGTTGTTTTCTTCATGCAGAGACAGCAATGAGATTGAAAACAGAGACAACAGAAACTTATAAACTTAGAAGAAAAATAAGCCCAAAGCTACATTACCACAAAATGATTAATGTTTTAAGCAGTATTCAGAAGTTTCACAATTAATCACTTCCTCGCCGGATTATAGAATATATAATAGCCTCATCGGATTATAGAATATAAAATAGGAGATAAAATTGTTAAGAATAAAAATAAGTAAAAAATATGTTTGAGTTAATATGATCTATGTCTGAAATAAGAACTATTCTGTAAAGGCAAATCTCGTCATTTAGTGGATTCTTCAATATAATTCTTCGTACCTCTTGTTTGAACAAGATACTACAGATTTGGTTAATATTTTCTTATTAAATTTAGTATTTCTGGATTAAAGATTGGGTTTGTGGATAGGATTTGTAGACACACATAAGAAATGTCTTTTGTACCAAACAGATAAACTTGCAGCTAGGGCTGGACTGCAAGATTTCATTTTACTCAGATACTAATTTGCAATCTATTTCTGTAACACCTCATTGCAAACCACTCTCACTGATATACCTCTTCTAGCCTTCTTTTCATCTAGTTTAAATACTTCTTTTAAATTTATGTGATAAGTGTCCTAATTCTAACTTTCATCTGCTTCCTGTAGCTTTTGGAAGCTCTATTTGTCTCATTTTCTTTGGAAATGGTAAAGAATCCCCATTATTCATTTACAGTGCTGTCTTCAAGATGGTTGAAGAATAGAATCATACAATTCCAAGTTTTCTTCTCTGAATGATTACACTTGCTTCATATTCATCGGTATTTCATATTTCCAATAAGTACTTATTTTTTGTCTTTTGAACTTGAAAATAAATAAAATAGGTAATGATAATAATAATAATAATAATAACACTCCTATTTTCAATCTCACTGTTCTCTTTCTCTTGCAGACTGTATATTACCATGATGCGTCCCTAGGTAATACTTTTAATTAAATGTCTAGAATATCACCTTGTTTAACTTAATGTTGTCAAACAATTTCTTTGTTATATTTCACTTTATTCTTCTTCTGAAAATTTATTCTCCTAATGGTGCAGATGTCCCAGCCATCAGAACATGGAATTCAATCCTATTGTAACTAATGTGAAAAACACTTCATGTATTTTGTAGTTTGAAGGAAAAACAGAATGCTAAATTAATCAACTAAGAAAATGGCCTTATTTTTTTTAATAAAAAATAAGAAAGTATAGACATATTTATAACAGAAGGAAATCAGCACAAGAAATCTGAATCTCCTAACTTCTGTTTGTTTTCCCTTTGGAAAGGTCAAGTTATGACAGATTTATGCCATTTTGAGTAAATGCTGTTCATAGTGAAAGCAAAAGAAAAAAAAAAATGAAAAGAGAAAACAAAAATTGTTTATTTTCAAGGAAAGGAAGCTCATATGTACCTAAAATCATAAAATGCAGTTCTACATACATGACTAAATAAGTGGGTTTTTTTCTTCTCAAGAAAAACTTCAGTTGAAAAGTTATAGTAAAAACTTATTAATACAGAATGTAATATCATCATCTCCAAAGAAAAAAATAGACGTCTATTTAGCGTATGTAATTACTTGCAATGTCAGGAAGAAAGTGTTTTTCCAGAATGATGTGAGAGAAAATACATGACAGAAGTTTCCGAGATTGTGCTGCCTTCCCACCACTAGTATCACTGGCATGCCATCTCTGACAGTTTACATAAGCTTGTTTCCCCTATTTACTTGTTTGCTTTGAGGCACTGACTTTGTAATCCCACTCTAAACCATGAGGTTTTTTGACTTTGTTTCCAGATGGAATACAGTAAATTTTTCAAGAATAAGGAAAGTACATTTTAATTTTTATATACTCTGAAAATAAATAAATAAATAAAATAAAAGTAATGAAGTAATGATGTGCTGTTTCTGGGTTTTGTTTTTCTTCTTTTTTCTCTGAAGGAGACTCACTGAATTTATCTCTCTTTTCCCTCTTTAAGAATCAAAATTGTTCCTTTAATTGTTCCACAACAATGAAAACTAGAATTCCAGAAAAGTCACCAGAAAGCAGAAAGTAGTGGGACAGGTTTCCTAAAATCTGCATTTGAGGAATTTTTTGCCAGATACACATCTCTGATTGTCACATAAATCATTTTCCTGATAGGGAAAGACAGTGTCAGAAAAAAGAATCAGAATTAATGGTCCACCAAGAGATTTTTGTTTCAAATGAGAATTAATACTGTCAGCTCAACTGACGAGAGGCACATGCATACTTTACATGCTAAAAGACAACTTCCCAGTTGTGTATGAGTTACTCAAATTGTGTGTGAGTTACTCAAATTCACGTCCTCTAGAACAAATGGCCAAGTGAGGAAAATATTTTAAAAACAAAACAAAAACAAACAAACAAAAAAGAAAAAAAAAGAATTTGTAATGGTCAGGATGTAAATAGAGCACAGAAAAGATTTAAGGCTCTCTTCACTCAGAAGGCAAGTACAAAGATAACAAGTTTTGAAGCCATAAGATTTCCATCTGGTCAAAATTCTAGCACAAAATAAAATTACTTAATAATTGTTCCGGCAGTCTGAACCACCTCAATATTGTTCAGTGAGAAAAAGCATAGCATCAATTAAAAAAAAAGAAAAAAAAGACTAAAGAACAAACTGGATAAGGATGGACTAGAAACTTAACATGGCCTAAATTAATTTCTGATGTTGAAGAGAGTTAAAATTGTGCAGATACTAAGTTAATATACAAACTGACTGGATTGACTTTCATTACTTCCAGGTCGGAGGTGAAATCTAAGAATAATCACAGATCTGTTATATTTTGAAGGTCAAATAGGAACCTAACCTAGTGCCTTTGCTGAAATTATTCATTTCCAGTAGTTTATGAAAAGCCTCAGCTCTGAATATTCATATTCCAGTGATTATAATTCCTGAAGTTAATATAAATCTAGCTTCTAGAAACTAGAGATGTAATTATTAGATTTGGATATCTCAATTTCATGCATCTGAATGTATTTCCAAAAGCTTACAGCATTCCTTTACTTTACTGCTGTATTTCTGGCATGTGGTTTACAGGACTGCATTTACTTTTTCGTAATTTGCATTTTAATTTGAATCTTCACGATGCTTTTTCCTTCCAAATACATACAAACAAAAGTGCAGTGTTCTTCTATGAACTACATGGAAAAAATCCTGCATCAAAAAGAGGTCAATCAATTAATTTTTCAGTGTGTTCTTGACTAAATAGAGCAAGGAAAACTAAGTTGTTTAAAGACTAGAAAGCTAAACCATTAAGAAAGTGAGTACATTTGAGAGTACATATTGAAGAATAGATACACAAAGCAACCTTTTAAAGAGTTGATTCTATGGCAGTTAATCTTTACCTAAGTTCCCCAAGTTGTATGATTTTGCAGTGAATTTTTAAATTTTGTTTTGAATTCAAGTTTTCTGCTCAGAGAGTAATCTAGATTCAGATAGAGCATATAGAGTTGCTTGATTCCATTTCTGATAAATTCATTCTCTCTTTAGAACATGGCAAGTGCAACTAACTGCCTGCCTGAGTTCATAAGCATTATCATGGGGGTATTTTTTTCTTTTCTTTTCTTTTCTTTTCTTTTCTTTTCTTTTCTTTTCTTTTCTTTTCTTTT
>NW_024884833.1:3314326-3357056 GCF_019232065.1 Centrocercus urophasianus
CTTTTCTTTTCTTTTCTTTTCTTTTCTTTTCTTTTCTTTTCTTTTCTTTTCTTTTCTTTTCTCCTCTTTTCCCAAACTGAAAGTGAGAGCCTAGACTTCAAATAGTACCTTATACTAAAGTCTTGATGCTCTTTCTAGTAGAAAAGTCCTAAAAGAAAAAAAAAAAGAGAGAATCTAAACTGATTTGATTATAAGTTTTGGAATTAAGACAAGGGCAGTAATTAGAAATACAATTTTATGGATGGTAAAATTTACCTTTTGAGTATTTCTACACCCTGAAGTAGAAAAACAAGCTCTGTGTTGACATTTTATATACTGTTGATTTCCATCAAAATAAGCTTGAGCAGAGAAGAATAAAAGCAGAGACCTAATTGCTCAATGCCATGAATCTGTTCTTTCCCAGTAACAGCATAGATTCCTGCAACCTAAAGACCTTTCCTCCTTTTTACTAAGGGATTTCAAGTTGATTCAAAGTGAAGAACACTTTAAGTGCTCAGAATTCATTTGGATTATATGTGCATTTTTATGGGGGCCAATATCCTTCACTTCTAGTTTTCACTTATTTCTTATATTTCCTGTACTTAAAAATGAGCTCTGTTCAGAAGCTTGCATAGTACAATATGTACTTGATAGCTCAGGTTCATACTGAAGGTAAAGGATTTGACTCCAGGGAAAGTGATAAACATATTTCCAATACAAACTATGATGTACACTCTTGCAATGACATAGTTCAAATTCCTTTAAAGATATTAAGGAGATAACCCATATCTCAGACAACCCAAGAACCTTTGGAAATACCAACATTTAAAAAATAAGTCCTCAGTAAATCAGTATCATAAAATGATCAGCATAAAAGTTGAAACTTGCAGAGCTCTTGATAGATTGCTGGAGCAGAAGAAGCAAGTTTGAGGGAGAAGAGTAAGAAATATAGATGGGAAAGTTACTGAAGTAGAGAAAGGAAGCTGCAGTCTTCACAGGAGAGAAAGTAAACCCTTGGATAAATTTCTGCTTTGATTAGCCTTGTATTAATTTAATCTTCAAAAGTTCTGAATGGCAGGCAACTTTTTATCTATAAGCACAAGTTATAAATGCAAAACAGGTACGTAACTGAGGATATTTTACACTTTCGTACTTCAGTAAAAAATTGATAACAATCTAATACTAATTGCATTACTGAATTCAATTCACTATGTATCGTGAGGAAACTCCTTCACCGTCAATGTCTCACCCAAATCATTGGGTGATGAGGAATATCAATTTTTGAAATTCCCCAAATAGGCACTCCTTGCAAAACGGGATCACAAATGCAATATAGTTATGACAATAAGTTAGGGCAATAACATAAGGCAATTCATTGAGCTTTCTAACAACAACTAATCCACTACTTTGGGGCAAAATTATGCAACTTTCTAACAACAAGTAAGAAAAACATGTTATGGATAAGAGTACTTGGCACGTGCTATTTCCTTATTGATGACTTTCAGGTAAATTCAGGCAAAAGTTACTATATAAAAATGAGTACAAGAAGATGGGGTAGAAAAAAAAAGGAGAAGCTTCATCGCTTCTTAAATCCAACATCTGCTTGAGTCCAGAGTCTTGATCCATTGGTGATGTGTTGACAAAGGTAAAAGTGCACTCTGCTTTATACAGTCTAGCTGGTTTGAGACCACCCACAAGGCGGGAACTCCCTTGCATCTGCATAGTTAAACATACTAGAAGATTTGGGAGTTTTCAGCAAGGAACTCTGGTGGTTGTTCATGGTCTGTTGTGGTTGTGCCACATCCTCCTCTGCTTGTCAGTCAGTTATATGCGCAGTATTGAATAAATACTTAACAAAGACAAAGTTAGGAAACTGCTAAGTCTGCAAAGTACCAGAGGACTAGGAATTTTGGTCTCTGTCAATCAAAAATCAGAGTTCTTTTCCTAATAACTTAGATACATACCAAATCACAGAATCATAGAATTACAGAATCATAGGATCATAGATGATCTTGAGTTGGAAGGGACATTAAAAATCATCTAATTCCAACCCTACTGCCATGGGCAGTGGCAACTTCCACTAGATCAAGTTGCTGAAAACCTCATCCAACCCGGCCCTGAACACTTCTAGGGATGGAGTGTCCACAGCTCCACAGTGTCCACAGTGATATAGGCAGGTTTACTCAGCAATAGGGATTAGTATATTATAGACTGGTTTGTTTAGCAACAGTGATCAGTATATTATTTTAAGGACCAATATATTAGTTTACCAAAAGGAATCACTGAGTGCTAATTCTAAAACTTTCTATTTCAGTTTTGCTTGGTGGATGGTTTTCTCTTAATTCTGCTTCACAAGAAGCACTGGAATCATAATAAGCTACTTTTATCTTTTGCACCCACTGAGTGCAAGGACATCTTGCATTTCACATATACTGTTTTGGAAGTTGCTCATTATGAAGTAACAAGCAATGGATATTTGCCAAAAATGGGGAAAAACAGCTAAAGGTCATGCAAAATTCTCAGTGATTAAGCTGATGGTGGAAAAATGGGGATAAATTAAGTGGGCATATAACCACCCTAAATGCAACTGCGCATGCCCAGAGGGACATTAGCATAGCATTTATTTGTCAGATCTCCCAGTATGTATTGTGAGGAATAAAGAAAGGCACTTTCTAACACCACATTGGAGTTAGAGAGTTTTCTTCCTGGATTTCTGATAACACAGGGCCTCCTCACTCTACGAGTAAATATAATCTTTTTAATGTCTAATACAAATCTACTCGCTCTTAGTTTAAGATTGTTTCTTATAGTTCTATCCCTCTCCAGTGTGACTCTGGATGATTCACTTTATCTCCTTGTGCTTTACTTTCCCTCCCTATCACATCTTCTGTAAAGTGGTTTAGGATGTTGTGATAGAAATGGTAACCCAGCATTGCTACAAGACTTGAGATCCACTTCAGTATTTGAAATAGAGTTGGGATATTTTTATTTCTGTGTTATTGTAAAATGAAGACTTGATTGAATCACTTATTTACCTGAGGCTTACTTGACTGACTTTCATATACTGAATTTTGTGAAATCTGGAGGAAGGGCAGAAAGGTCGACATTGATTGATTGATCCTTTGTTGGTTTCGTTTAATTATATTTTTTATTGTTTTGTGTTTTTTGTGTTTACTATTATGTTGTCTCTATTTTTCTTTTGCTGTATGAATCCCTTTAGTAGCTCAAGATATTTATTTTTGGATGGGACTTCTTTTCAATCTTGAGGCTCCAGAATGGCCAGCATTCAGATGCAGTGCTGTAAGATGCAGTACTGAAGATTCAGTATAATTTAGTCAGGCTGAAATCTGGCAACAGATGGCAAAGTAAAGAAAACAGTTAAATATGCAACAAGGATACAATTTTCTGTTATGCTATAGTAAAGGACAAAACACAATATGGAAGAATAGTCATGCCTCTTGCCAACCTCAAATCTGAGAGGAATGAAGAAGCTTGACAGAACCTACTAACGGCAACTTTAGAATTGCTTAAATTAATTCAGCATTTCTATTCCAAGTTACAGAGTGTAACTTCATGCTAGTTTTGACTACTGAACATACAAAATGGTAGAAAAAAGTAGAAAAATTTTGCACAAACTCTGTGACGCTTCAAAACACAAGTTTGTATTTATATTGCCTTTGTGTGGAAGATTATCTTTAATTCTGAATGCTTGAAGTAAATTACTTATTTGTCTCAATGTTTTATCTACATATTACTTCATCCTCACTCTCTCACAAGTTCTTTTGTTCCAATTTTTTATTTCACTTGCACAGCTAAATTGCCTTTTCCATTTGATTTGCTATCTCAAACTTTGCTATAGCAAGGTGTAGGACCTCAGACTGACTGCCATTAACTTCTATTTAATTTCTCATCCTCTTGCCTTCTAGGGAACTGTAAATCATTCAGTTTTTCATTCCTTTTAAGTTCTTTGTTTATTCCCTGTATCGTTCTTAAACTGTTAAGTCCTTATTTAGATTTACATTCTCACCGTTTTCTTTTCCTTTTATTTGTATACACAGCTCCTAATAGTTTTGATCCTTTTACTTGATGAAAATTGCAGTTTTTTTCATGTGTAGGCCCTTGAGTTCTTTAGTTCACTTGACTTTACTAATGATTCCTTCTGTTCATCAAAGTTTTCCACAGTTCCCTCCTTTTTCCCCTGTAGGTCAATTTGACCTCACTGCTGAATAAGCCCTGCTCTCTTTTCTGTATTTCTTCTGCTTTTTAAAAACTTTTTACTATATGTCCTTGAGTTTCTCAAAGTGTTATTTTCTTCATGACTGATAGTAGTGTAAAGCGAGAACAAAAAGGGGTCAGTTGTCCTTTGGAAAACTTTTCAAGGAGAGCACAGAGGAGTTCTATTTTCAGATGCTTTTTTTTTTTTTTCCTTTGGGTATCTTTGAAGACAGAAACCCTTTAGCTAAAGTTATGGGATAAAGACAGAAGATTTTTCTGTTGCAGTATACTGGGGTTTTTGTTTGTTTTTCTTTGCTTTTTTTTTTTTTTTTTTCCTGGTTGCACATCTTCCCAAAGATTAATTTTGTATTCCAGCCTCTTTGATTTCACACATCATGTAGATACTGCCAGTGCTACGTGTTCAGCAATGGAAGAAGCTACAAATTGAAGCCTATTCTCCTAAACATGTATCTTGATGAAGTTAGAGTTTTCACTTCAGATTTCACTGAAAAATAATTGGAAAATAATTCAGAATATAAACACATGCTTGTGTTTATAGGGGTTGCATCCTCTCCTCTTTCCCTCCTTGCAATAAATAAATAAATAAATAAATAAATAAATATATTAGTAAAGTGCACATTAATTATTGTCTGGGAACCTGACCTCGTGATGATCTTTCAGGACTCAATTTTATCTCCTTTGGCAAGCCAGACTCCTAGAAAGGAAAGTCTTCTCTAGCTGATTGACTCTCTCTGGAGTATTGACACAAATAATTTACTATCTCTTGTATTGCCCATTCTCAGGCACCATTTTATGTCTTCTTAGCAAAGAAAAAGAAAAACACCTGGCTAAATCATTTGAACAAATCAGCAGTCATGCCAAGAGCTACACTGAAATTTATGATTTCTGTGTATACCTAGATGATAGATGCTTGTTGCCGTCACAGATTCCAAAGGTATTGTCATGTCTCAGATGAATATGTACTTATCTTGTCTCTAAATGTGTATGTTGTGAACTGAGTAGTTTCTGAAGAAACTGCTGTTTTTTCAATTCTAGCCTTTTTATTTATATTAAAGCTTAATGGCACCGGATTTACAGCTCTTATGCTGAAAGATCTTTTTATTTTTTATGACTGTGTGTGTGAATAAATAATTTTAAGTTAGTTTTCATAGTTTTTTCTTACTTCATGAACATGCAGTATGAGCCTTGTTATGATCGAAGACAAGGACAGTACTTTTTCAAAATGGTCTAAAGCTGCCACCTTCTGGTTGTCTCCATTGTTTTCTATAAGAATCCTGAGAAGGGCTATGTTTGCTCTTTATTCATTGCCTGGGAAAACTTATTGTCAGTGCAATCAGTTTGAAGAGTGAAATGCACACAAAAATAAAGCAGGCTTGTAACTTGTATTGTTAGAAGGAGAAAAAAATATTTCAATTCAAAATCTCTTTGGTGCTAAAAATCACAAGATCTATCCTAGAATAACAGATTCTGAATCTGTTTTTCTGTTAGTATACATTCTTTTTCTCTCTTTAAAAGCACCCCATTTTTTTCTATTCTCAGTGTGATATTCTTTCAGTCATCTCAGACCATTATTTTTTCCCTACAATTACTAGGTTATGTTGGGATCTGTATTTCTAGAGCTTTGTCTTCAGGTTTGCACAAATAGTAAATGATAGAAAACCTTCTAATTTCCACAGTGATATCAGAACTGGCAAGCGAAGAAAGAAAAGTACCTTCAAAGAAGTTCAGAATTGTCAGAAATTTTTGTAATGAGCAGCCACAGAGAACTGGGGTACTCCTTGTATTTGGGAGTTCAATTGCTCTTTTCTGGAGAGATAAAGCTGAAACCCTAACAGCACTAGAATTTTCTTGCATACTGTTGGGATGACAACATGGAAAAGTCATTAATCAGAGTCTTTTGGCTTTAGGGTAAGAGCTATTGTTGTATCAACCTCGTTGATGGAGTTACCATGCAGTATAAAACAGAAGTCCTGTCCTCGCAGGTACATACTCAGAGGTACATACTGAAAGGCCTTGGGCTAGTCATATCATCTTCCATACAATGATTATCCAGGTTATTATCTAACCGATTTAAGTGTGGTTTGTTCCTTTTTTTTTCCTCAGACTTTGGAAAGACTGCTGCATTTTGACTTTTAGTTACCAAGACAGTAATACTGAGAGAGTTTAAAAAATAAGGAATAATAATGTATACAGCAAACAAGCATAAGCTACGTGAAATTAGCTACTTTCTGCATTGTGTATTCTGCTGAATCTCACAAAGCTTTCTGATAATTCACTGCAAAGTTGAAAGAACAAAAGAAAAGATAGATTACATATTACTCATCTTCAACTGATTTGACAAAATTATAAAGGAGAAAAAAATGAACATTAATCATATTTTTCAGAAACTTAATGTTTTTGCCAGAAAGCCTTGAGGCTTTCTTAAAGTTACATGCCTTCACGGTGAGAAAGTAACACCCATCATATTTTTCACTTTAAGTACACATCTGCTCCATTTAGTGAAATATCTTTTTCATGACAGAAGTTTATTAATTTATAGTAGTGTAATTCATTTGAAATTTTTAACAATAATACAATAATAATTATTATTTTTTTAAAGCAACCTATGGTTTTCTATTTAAATGAGAGAGTTATTTTGTAGACATTTCTGTCTCTTCAAGAGCATTGAGTATTAAGGTGGAACAGAAAAATCTATAGATTTTAAATATCTATAAAAAAGAAATGTCTGATTCTCTGCTTTTTTTTTTTTTTTTTTTTTTTTTTTTTTCATTTGTTAGAGCTTAGTTTATTTCCTAAAAAATATTACATGAAAGTCATCAAAAGATGTAGGTACTACCCTGTGATGATGTACTATGAAAATACACATTCCATTTATTTTACATGATTTTTCTCTCAAGAAAAGAAACTGAATAATCAACTATTGAACACTGGCTATCTCTAAACACATATAAGCAAACGATAAACACCTAAAGAAAATTACTGCTTTCTTTCACAATATCCAATAATACATGGAAGCCTACTGGGAGGCTAATGTTGCTAACTGAATGTTTTGACTGTGAAACGTAAGTTACATTTCACAATATGAAAATGTATTCTGTCATTCAGAGAGATGGTAAACACTGAAAACTCCTGTAGCAATTATACCTGCCTCCTATAAAAATAGAAGGCAATGCAACAGAAAATACACAAAAGCATAAAATCTCCCATATTTCAAATGACTTTCAATTAATTTTCTAATGTAGGATAAATTTTAATCTTCACTTACTACTGTTTCTCAGCATCTGTAAGCAACAACAAGGCATATCCAGGCATGGAATATATAATGCCTGAATGCATGGTATGCTAATAGGTCTGATATGTCTGATGTTTTTCTTTCCTTCCTGTTTATGATAAGATAATGCTACAAGAGATTTTAAAAGTAAGCTTGTCACCATAATTAAGCCAGATAAATATATAGCATAAGTTCTAATGTTAGTAAAATAAAATGAAAGATATCTAGTTCTGTGGAGAACTGATTTCCATTGATTAATCTAGCAACAACTAGTTTAGATTTGTCACTAAATTTAAGTAGGTAAGTTTAGATTCAAGACAGAATATTTGTACATCAGAGTCCAGACTAGAGTTCTGTATCCATGTTTTCTATAAATAAAGTAAAATAGCATTTAAAAATTAACAGGTAGAAGGTTTCCCATTATCCAATTATTTGAATGTGTTTGTAGGTGGTGTTTTTTTCCTAATGGCAAAACATTTTCCAGGTTTCTGATTGCTATGGATAGGAGTGCAACAATTATCCAAAGACTGTATATAAGACTGTTGGGAGAATATAGCAAAGAGCAGACTGGACATCTCTAGCTTAATTTTCTGTTGAAATGCCTTGCCTAGCAGAGATGTCCAAAGAAGAGCAATGAAGCTGGTGAAGGGTCTGGAGCACAAGTCTTATGAGGAACAGCTGAGAAAACTGGGATTGTTTAGTCTGAAGAAGAGAGCTGGGGAGATCTTATTGCTCTCTACACTTACCTGAAAGGAGGTTGTAGCAAGGTGAGGATTGGTCTCTTGGTTGGATATTAGGAAAATTTTCTTCTTAGGAAAATTTTCTTCTCAGAAAGAGTGGTCATGCACTGGAACAGGTTGCCCTGGGAGGCAGTAGAATCACCATCCCTGATGTTTTCAAGAAAAGGATAGATGTAACACTGCATGATATGGTTTAGTGAGCATGGTGGTGGTGGGTCAGTGGTTGGACTAGATGATCATAGTAGTCTTTTCCAACCTTAATGATTCTATGATTCTGTAACAAAACAGTGCTATGCAAGATAGAAGCTCTTCTAAGAAAAGGAAATAAATACAAACTTGCAGATTTATTGTTGATTTCTGTTCTTGTTCTAAACAGCTGAATGTACAAGAAGAACATGATCCTGCCCAACAGATAGACTCTGAGATAGTGCTATTCCTATATACTAACTTCTGGCTGTTGTTACATCTGCTTTTTTTATGCTGCTCTTTCCTGTGAGAGTGGCCTGCCTGCTTTGTTTCTCATCCAGCAACTTGTAACTATATACTCTTCCTGTGAAAACTTCTCACAGAGCAGTTAGATTCAGTGAGCATAAGAAAAAGAATTATGACAACTTAATAAAGGGCATTTTAGACATTTAGGGTCAATTGGTTGGTTTACTTTAAGGTGTCATAGTCAGTATTTTGTCACCCAAACAGAATTGCTAATGGCAAAACCTGAACAGTTTGAAATTGTCTGCACTACGTAGCAGTACAGATGTAGAGTATGACTCAATAAAAAATGAAACTCTTCAATAGAAGCAGGAAGAAACACATTTACTTTAGCAAAAATAAACCATGGATGAATTTCAGGTAGAGAAACAGCAATTGTGTGTTGAGTTTTCAAGGCTAATGGGTTTACTTCATGGCAATTTCTTTAAGTCATAAATTCCTTCCACACAGATCCAATAGAATCTTGACATAAGGAGAAGAAAGAGAAGGAAAAAGGAAAAAACATATTTTATTACTAGATCACATCATATTGCATGCTGTACTGTGACCAGAGATAAAGAATAAACTAAACTACTTAGTAAAAAAAGTAATAACTGGAAAATATTTTTTAATAATTGTAAGATACACAAATAGCATTGTACCTTAAACAGTACACCAACTGATAAAATTTAGTTTCTTTTAATTTTTCGTCAATGAGACATACCCTGTCTTGGGTCTCAAATTGCAGATTCTTCTTCAAACTCTCATTTTGCAGAGGAAGTCTTTCAACTGTGATTGTGATTGAATGCTGGCAGTGGCAACCAAATCTTCAGCCCCGGAGATATGCAAACTGAACCTGTGGTGGGACCACGTTACTTCCAGGCAAGACAATGAGCCCCAGCCATAATGTAGATGGCGGTACTGCAGTACACATCATCTGTATGTGTCAGGTTCATTTAACCTTTTTTACTTTCTACATTTCATGTGTTATTTGTCAAAATTTCACATTAGTATGAACTCCGATTCATGGCTGTGTAACAGAGAAAATAATAAATAAAGAGGCCATTATCAGCCCACACATACCACTTATCTATGGTATTTATGCAGAAAAAAAATGTTTTTTCTTCCAGATCCTGGATTACTGTATGCATTACAAGAAGAATTACTATGAAAGGTTGAAGTATAATTTGTACCATTCACACTTCTACATGATTCTTTTTTATTATGTTCTTGTAGCATTTTTAGTGACTTTCCTGTCTATGACACATGCTTTATCAAGACTATATGTAACATCAAAAAACATCAGCTAAATCACCACCCTGTAAAAAATGCAAGATAGTCTGTCTTCTTATAAAATCTCTCTTGGGAGCTCATGCTTCTTTTCCTTCAAGTCTCCTATAAGTGAATGGAAAATGAAACATCATCCACACTCCACAGTATTTTTCCTCTAAAATTCTATTTTGTTAATATATTTGTCTTGTGATAGTGAGGTAGAACTCATCTATTCATCAATGCTCAAACTTTTTCTATAAGGTAAGGAAAAAGGCCTACTGTAAAGAAGTTAGCTGAACCAGTAGACTATATTTCTTCCATTTCATTATGCATATATATTGATGAAACAGTTTTTCTTCTCTCCTTCCTCCTTCTCACACATATAATGGGAGTTCTCCAACTTTACCTGAACGATAAATCTCAGAATAAGTAGAATATTACTGTTTTGCACAGAGGAGTATCAGAATTGGATGGTAAAAAGAATGGAAAAATATTAATAAATTGCAGAAATAGATTATGAGTTCCTAGTGTGCATAAGAAAACTTCTTGAGAGTTAAAGACAGAGTGTCAGAATAAGATTAAAAAGAAGAAGAAGAAGAAGAAGAAGAAGAAGAAGAAGAAGACAGCTATGGATAATTTCTGAACAGCAAATTCTAAAATACTGAAGAAATATTTGTGCACCTTAGGAGAGTGTGATGGAAACACAGAAGACGCTATCTTGTTATGAGTAATTGCAGAGGGGAAAAAAGAAAACAATCAGACTGCCCCAATACTAACAGTAACTGGGATTTGAACTTTTCCTTCTCATTTACACTTTGTGCTTATCTTCTACCTTCTATTTTCAATAATCATTACAAACAGAAATGAATTTGATCAAAAGTATCTTGCATAAGGGCTCAATGTTACTAGAAGGCAGAGGGTGGCATAACACAATATTTCACATCCAAATGAAGAATAAGACATTGAAACTGAGGAAAAAAATGAAGGTTCAGAGAGAGAGAAAAAAAAAAAGAAAGTAAAGAGAGAGAGAAAATGTGAAGAAATATGAATCTACAGGGACTAGGAAAAAGAGAATGTAGAGAAAGTCATCCTCCCCAACATGAGATGGAATTGAATGGTCATAGATAAAACAGGTCATAAGACAAAGTTATTTAACATTTTACAGTTGTGTAATATTTGTACAAAGTACAAGATACTACAAAGAGGACTATCTGCACTTTCTTTCTTACCTTGATTCGACTGAAGATATGGAAAATATTGAAATCCTTGGCAATAACACAGCTGTGCTTTTCCAAGCTTAAGACAGAACTTTCTGAGCTATTTCAGGCACTGTTGAGAAGTATTAGACAAAAGTACTAAAAAAATGGAGAAGCTTTATACTTTCTGAAAAAATGAACAGAATGGGAAAAAAAAAGTAAAAATTAAAATAAAAACAAAGACACTGGGGTGAAAAAAAGGACCATAGCCTGAAGAAGCAAATCACATTTAGTTGACATAAGTTCCTGTGTTTGGTGTTTCTAGTTGATTACTCTTAAGATTTCACAGGCACCTAGTCAATATAAAACACTAAGCAAAAACATTTTGGTGAATATTGGCTTCCTGATCCATTTGACCTCCAAAGTTTGTGTTACTATCTGCAGTTAAATTTACAGTTATGAAAAAGCTATAATTGCTATTAAAAACAAACAAACAAACAAACAAAAAAAACACCTGTTTTTGCAGTAGTAACAATAATCAAATGTCCTTGGTGACCAAGAATCCCAAAGGGATCCTGGGGTGCATTAAAAGGACTGTGGCCAGTATGTCAAGAAAGATGATTCTCCCTCTCTATTTTGTGCTGGTCAGGCCTCACCTGGAGTACTGTGTCCAGTTCTGGGCTCCCTGCTAGAAAAAAGGCAGGGATCTCCTGGAGAAGCGGTGTACCACCTCCAGCGGAGGGCCACAAAGGTGATAAAGGGTCTAAGAGGAAAGGCTAAGCCAAGCGGGTCTGTTCAGCTTTGAGAAAAGAAGATTGAGAGGTGATTTTATTAATGTTTATAAGGATTTTAAGTGTGGGAGTCAAAATGACATTGCCAAACTCTTTTCAGCAGACTGTGCACACAGGACAAGGGGAAATTGCCATAAACTGAAGCATAAGAAGTTCTGCAGAAATATGCAAAGGAATTTCTTCATGGTGAGGATGACAGAGAACTGGAACAGGCCGCCCAGAAAGGTGGTGGATTCTCCTCCTCTGGAGAGGAAATTCAAGACCTGCCTAGACTTGCATACCTGCATAGCCTGCTGCAGGGGGCCTCCCTTGTAGGGTGGTTGTACTTGATATCAAGAGGTCCCTTCCAGCCCCTACAATTCTGTGAAATATTGTATCCTGGAAGTATGAAATGAATGGTATGAGAACTATGAGTGCTGAGCGGATATATCCTTGTGTTTCGCGCTGAAAGTTATTTATTCCTAAAGGCTCCAATTAATAGGAAACTAATACTTCCTTCTAATTGTGTCTTAACATGTATGTCTGCAGCATAAAAGGTAGGCATGGTTTATCCCTTACTTTTCAACTTGGCTTCTACTTTGTTTTTGCATGGTCAGTTTATCAAAGGTAACTCTGATGACAGTAAGTGTATTCTTTGACAGCTGATAGTATTCTTTCGTAAGAGATTACATGCACATATATGCTACAAAAATAATGCCACCTATTTTACTGCATAGGCCCAAGATGTTAAAGGAAGATGCTGCTCATGTGGCAGTAGAAGTTGGGCCTTCCCACCAGTATTCCATTAGATGTTGTCGCCATATCTCGCTCCAATTTCTAGGAGGGAGATGAGGTTCTTTTAATATCTGTGTACTCAGCGTGAGATTAAGAAGCAATGGTTCATAGCTGCAGCTCATCTCTCTCTCCTTGCCCCTGCCCCCAGACAAAGGATTTCACAACCCTTGCCCAGGACTTGCCCATCAAAGTTCTCCAGATAAAGGATTTCGCAACCTTTGCTCAGGACTTGTCCATCAAAGTTCTCCAGGCAAAGGATTTTTCAACCCCTGCCCAGGACTTGCCTGGACTTGAACAAGGCCATCTGTATCCCCAGCAAGCTTTGAGACACTGATGTTAACAGAATAATATCTTACATGCCATGTGACAGATGGCAGCAATATTTCAGACTTTTAAAAATGAATTTAATTTAGTTCTGTAGATGTAAGTCATATAAAGTGCATTAGATATCTGGCCATTTATAAGGAAGTTACATGTTAATCTTGTTGTACTTAGTATGAAAGCAAAAAGAAAAGAATTTATAAAGTCCAGCATAGTCTGGAAAAATGTTAAAAAGCCAGTAGAGTTACAGGCATTCACCATTTCCATCACCAGTTGTCCGCCTCAGTTCTCTTAACAGATGGATGCCTTTTCTCTTCAAACATGCATTTAGAGCAGGTAGGGCTGTTGCCAGTTTTAAAATACGTATTTTTTTAAAGTTTTTTTCTATTTGTGCAAATCGTATTACATTCATTACAATATCACAACCTTTCCATCTTTATATCATCGTAATTAAAAAACAGTAATTTCAGTCCTGGTATAGGAAGCATACTGGTTTTGGGTGTTGTATAAGTATGATGTCATGTAATTGGATGATGCACCATGTGTGGCAAAGACATTATCTATGCAACAGAACAGAACTTTGACTATGCCATGCTTTTGCATTTGTACGATACATAAAACAGTAAATACAATCATTAATAATGTTCTTGACTAGTGTGATCCACTCAAAAATTTATAGTTTCTATTTCTCCTAAAAAATCAGAAAAACAATCTAATGGCAAACAAGAACATGCTTCAACATTTTGTTATCAGATTTCTTTTGATAAACTAGCTCATGAGCGTATGCAAGAAAGATATATTTTAAATTGACCTGTAGAATTTATTTTATGTGCCAGACATACAGTCTAAAGTGCCAAATAAAACTGAGCAGAGAGATACAAAAACGGAAAAAAGAGGAATTAATATGAACATGAATTGCAGTAGGCCAAATACATAATGTCACGTAAAACTCTCCTTTGGAATCTAAATGTCACAAACATTCACTTGACATATGAGAGAACATGCCTTGCTACCCTCAGAACACAATAAAGGATGAAAATGAATGTCACTGAAGGGCAATAGTCCAAGAAAAATCTATGTTTTCCTTAAAGATAATCAGAAGAACCTAAAATAACACTCTTTATAATGATAGACATCTTTTCTTCATGAAAATGCATAATGAATCCTAAAAACAACAAAAACAAATATAATATTTAATAGTTCTTGAATCTGTGGTACGTCACCCATCTTCAAAGCTGTACAGTGTGGAATAAGTTATCTAGAATTATTTTAGCACTCTGTCAGTAGGTAGTCAGCTGAGCTTCATTATTCCCTTCATGGAGATGGTGTTTTATTAGTTCCCACCTATAAATTTTCTTAAAGACTTGTAGCAAAAACATGTCATAGAAGTAGAAATTATTATTTTAAAATGAGTTATAAGTTCATGTACCATGGGAGTTTGTCCCATATAATTTTTATCATCTGTATGATTTCTTATTACTGTGAAGCCCCAGCATGTTTTATTGTAGACATGCTCATCCATATCTCATTAAGTAAATAAATAGATGCTATATTCAGTGTTATGCTGAGTTACATTTTATTTCATACTATAACATTTTCTTTGATTCTCTGACTTTCTATGCAGAGAGTCTGTAAAAGAAAAAAAAAACACAATATTCTTTTACTCAGGATTTTTATTAGACAGTTTACAATTACAGTGTACAGATATAATAATAAATATTTTCACAATGTTTCACAATATTTTTCAGCAGAATCATTTTTAGGCCTTCCTACTTGTAAGAATGTGATGGATGGAATGTGATGTCCCAAGATTTATTGTGCATTTTACTAAATAGAACTATCACATTTATTTGAAGAATTTGTGTGTTTTGTCTTTAGTATCATATTATACTTCAGTTGTGATAACATACAGTCAACCAGTTCCATCCAGCTAAAAGATAATGCATGTTTTTGTTGTAAGCGACACAAGTAAAGTTGTTCTCGATGACTTTTGTCCCTTACAAATATCCTGTGGTTTTTTTCCTCTCTGATCAGGTATAAAGGGATTATTTTGCCAGGCCTCTTTTCATCCCAGCATACTCCTGTGATCCTCCTACTCTCTTGTTGTCCCTGTTATTAATCAAAGTGCCTTGCTGTTTAGAATAAGTCCATATAATGGGATGAACATTTAACCGTACTCAGGTAGACATTTCAGAACTATGTGAGGACTTGTACTGTCATGAGGTCTGCACAAGCCACCTGTCACTTTTAATGTGGGTGGAGAGTACTCACACGTAAAAAAAATTCAAATCAGACCTCCTAATACTTCATTCACTTATAATTTTATCATTCACCTCTTGAACTGCTTCTGGTACACCAATATTTACTACATAAACACTGCCATGGCAGGAAGATTGTAATCTTTAAAATCCCTTTCAACCTAAGCCTTTCTATGATTCTATTACGTTAACATTAATTTTCTTTCTTAAGTATTTTTAATAAGGACTGTGATTGGTCAATTACTGCCTTACAAATTGTTCCAGAACAACTACAAGAAGGAATAGAATTGAAGAATTCAGAATTAAGAAGTTTTTAAAATATGTACATTTCTGTTTTGTTTTAAAAAATATAAGAAAGAAAATTCTAAAGCCGGTTGTTGATGTTCATTTGTCAAATATATGTAGGTCACTTTGAAAGTAATACCTCCTATTTATTTCCATAGAAAATACAAGACGTGCAAAAAGTACAATAGCAATGTTTGATAGAGCAAATTTTCATCTACAAAACTGTTTTTCAACACTCATCACTATTAGTGAGTTTTTGCAGATGAGCTGATTGAAACATTCTTCATTTCCTGACATGACAGCTGACCATGAATGTCTGGAACATAGCTGGTCTTTCACATCACTATTGCTACTGCTGAAATACAGCATCTACTTCCTCACTGTGCTCACATCCGCTATTTGGTCTCCATTTTTTTCATATGGAGTAATTCTATGAGAAAGCGTTGCTTTATATGCAGTTCCATGTCAGACACCATTTTGTGAGACTGTCCCTCTGCTGCATCCATCATGCAGCAACAAAATGTAAGGGAATACTGGGGGAAGGTTGAGTCTCTTCTGCCATGTGACCAACATCTGTTGCTGACATTGTGGGCCAACATGAAATTTAGGAGGCATTACTTTCAGAGCAGCCCTCACAGTTGTTTTTTTTAATATTATGCAAAGTATGCACCTTCACTGAGATTAAATGTATTATATGTGTTTAATTAACAGTGAGTTAGTATTACAGATAAGACACATTTCAATTACATTTTCTCCTTCAAAAAGAATGAAGTACATTTGAAATGATAAACAGCCTTTCAACAGTTTTCATGCAACACAGCTTCTAAGGCATACAATAACAGTTAATAGAGAAAGAAATAAAAGGATATATGAAGAGCTTTGTGAAAAGTATTAAAACATAAAAGTTTTACAATTTGTATGAATACACTTTTTAAATTTATTTATTCCATCTAAAGATTTTCTTCACTGAAGTTTATTCTATTTTTTTATGCTTTTCTTACTTGTATTCAAGCATTTGTTTCCTTGAGTTTCAGTGTGCTGTGTATTCAGAATTCCTCTTTGAAGACTGCTGAAAAGTAAAGCAACTTTTAGGGGAAAAAAAAAAAAAAATTACTGTCAGTAAGAACAAACCCTTGTACAAATCATTGTGTATCTTTAGATAGAGCAAATATGAGCTTTGATCTAAGTCGAGGTGAGTATCTTTGAAACTGCTAAAGTGATTAGAGAAATTCCTAATCACAATGAGATGACAAAAATTGTCTTTGAAGATAGGAATATCTTGAGAAAACACAGTTAATTAGTGTGTCTAGCTGGCCTGCAGGAAGGGAGACTAGTCAAATTTAACTGACCAATTTAGGGAAGCTGTACCAGATTAGTGGTCAAGTGATGAAAATGATAAAAAATTTATTGCTCAACTTTGCAATAAATCTGTATCTCATCTGAGAAATTGGCTTTTTGCACATCAGGTAGCAAATCTGCCTTTCAGACAGCAAGATTAATAAATGACTCAATTAAAATTAAATTAAGAATGTATATAAATGAAAGAATGAATACAAGCTTCCCATTACCTGAAGAACAACAGTAACTGTGCAAGCTTCGCTGCTGAATTCTTCAGATAAAATTCTTCCCCAAAATAACCAGCAAATAAATTCTTTAAAAATATTTCTAGATGCACCTTCCTGATTCCATTCTCCTCTTCTCTAAAACAAACAAACAAACAAACAAATAAACAAATAAATAAATAAATATTTTTTTTAAAATGCTCAGAACAAAATTAAAATTAGTACAGTAACATCTGCATCAAAATAGTACAGGGTATATGAAAACAAAATAATATACTTCCCAGAGATAGAAACCTGGGCATCAAATGTCCAATCAATTCATAAATAATTTGGTTAAAAAAAGTTTTCTAGCAGTAACAGTTCATAATTTTAGACAATTTATTTGCAATATAAAGAAAAGAATAGGAGCTGAAGCTATGCTAAATTTTCACATGTGGGATTAGAGGCAGCAAGGAAGAGAATAGGAAGGAGACTCCAGACACATAGTAGCCCCAGGGCAATGTTTAACCAACTCCAGAAAACTGACAGAAAGGCCAAGGTCCTTAAGAAATGAGGCACTTTTCACAATGCTTTATAGAACCACAGAAAACATTACGTGAGGAAGAAAAAAAAACATTTCAACTTGAAAGATGGTACAACATGATCCATGATACTTATGGGATCCGCAAAGGAGCATAATGCCAGGCATGTGAGTTAAAGTTCACCTCCCACATATGTCAGGTGGGCCAGAAGCCAGAGACGTGACATATCATTAGAGGGTGGCTGCAACACTCAAGGTACTAGAGGGCATCCTAGTGTCAGGCAACATGGTCACGCATTCAACTCACCATCTGAACTGACATGCTAGCAGAAAGCTGTACAGTCAGAGACCCATTCCTTCTTAGCATATGGCAGAGAAACTAAACTACTGAAACATTGAGACATTTTGTTTGTAGTGCTATCATTTCCCAAACTGAATTCCATTGAATCCCCAAGAAACACCAAAGCAAATTGTATTAAGCATCATGTCCCTCATCCAAATTATAACAGTGGCACAAAGGATTCACTACATCTGGGAAAGTCTCTGTCAAAATACATCCATTATGCAGGTTGTTATACTCAGATCTGCTACTGGCATACAAACACTTAACAGGAACCTGAAGTTCTTCATACAAAGGCCACACTGCAACATGGGCTAGCACAGTTTCTGTTTGCAAGTCTTTCATCTACAGAATCTGTGTGAAGAAAAAAACACAAGAAGAGTATCTTAGGACATCAAGAAGATGGCCAACTATTTATCACAGCTTTTATCAGTTGCTGTGTGATACAACAAAGCTAGTCATTACCAGCTGCCCTTTAAAGATGAGGCAGGTTATATGACTAAGGCCTCTCAGGCAGTAAAAAACACAGCAACAAGGAGTACAACTAAGTATCTGCTTTATAGGCAAACCATGCTGCTCAGAGGACAAAAAAATATCTCCATAGCAAGAATAACATCAACTGGAGTAAGTCTCTATCTGCTTTCATGTTATTCTCTTTTGCAGGGAAATTGTCCCTCCTTCTTCCTTCTTCAGTGTATTTTCTACTGTGAAAGCCCAAAGAATGTCTATATGAAGACAATCAAAGAATGCCTTGAACAAACTCTCAGCTGAGTTCTCTTTGCTTGTCAGCCTTTCAGTGTAATCATCTCATGATTCTTAAGAACTAGCAAAATCCTGTGTAGCGATGAGATTCTTAATCAGAAGCATTTAGTTTTTGTCCTTTTTTCTGAGTCTGTGTAAATGAAATAAATTTAAGCTTAAAGTCAAATAAGAACAAAAAAATATTTCCATAAGGTCCGTAAAAGTTTTCTGCTTACAGATACCTTGATTATGCAGTTACATAGTCCTGTACTTATGGGTCTGTCTTGGGGCCAGTGCTCTTTAGCTCCCATGTTTATCAATGACATTGATGATGATGATGTCATTGATGATGACGATGATGAGTGCACCCTAAGCAAGTTTGCTGATGACACCAAGCTGAGTGGTGTGGTTGACACAGCAGAAGGAAGGGATGCCATTCAGAGTGACCTCGACAGGCTAGAAAGGTGGGCCCAGATGAAACTGATGCGGTTCAACACGGCAAAGTGCAAGATTTTGTACTTGGGCCAGAGGAATCCTAGACATCCGTACAGACTGGGAGGAACAGTCCTTGAGAGCAGCCCTGCAGGACCTGGGGGTCTTGATGGATGAAAAGCTTAACATGAGCCAGCAGTGTGTTCTTGTGGCTCGGAAGGCAAATGGTATCCTGGGCTCCATCAGAAGAAGGGTGTCCAGCAGGGACAGGGAAGGGCTTGTCCCCCTCTAATCTGCTCTTGTGAGGCCCCATCTGGAATACTGTATCCAGGTCTGGAGTCCCCAGTACAATAAAGACAGGGAGTTGTTGGAGAGGGGCCAGAGGAGGGCCAGAAAGATGATCAAGGGACTGAAGCACCTCCCCTATGAAGACAGGCTGAGGGAGTTGGGCTTGTTCAGCCTGGAGAAAAGAAGGCTGTGGGGTGACCTCATTGCAGCCTGTCAATACCTAAAGGGAGCCTACAAACAGGAGGGGAATCAACTCTTTGAAAGGGTTGATGGCTGCAAAATAAGGGGAAATGGTTTTAAGTTGAGAGAGGGAAGATTTAGTTTGGATGTCAGGAGGAAATTCTTTACAGAGAGAGTGATGAGGTTCTGCAACAGGCTGCCCAGAGAGGTTGTGGATGCCCCGTCCCTGGAGGTATTCAGGGCCAGATTGGGTGGACCAACCCTGGCCATTCTGTGATTCTGTGATACATCTGATCATGGAATCATGAACTGGAAACAATTACTCATGTTAATTCACTAAATAGTGACCAAACAATTAAAGGAAGCAAAAAGAGTTTTATATTCTGAAAACACTACTCTTATTACCAGCATTGCTTTTATATTTTTTTATATTCTAGACTTCTACTTCAGCCATGCACTGCTGATACTAGGTACTGAGTAGAGTATTCTATAGATGATTATTACCTTGATCCTGCAAATTTCAGTCACGTTAATGCTACCCATAACGTGAAATCTGATAATCTTACGTATTCTGATCTGCTTCAGCCATACAATGTAGTAAGACAATTATTACACTCACTGCTTCTTTTTTCCACTCAGTGATATCCATAAATAAAGTGTACAGTCAGGAAAGCTTGAAAAACTGGGATATGCTTATCTCTAAGTGGGTGTGAAGACTGCTACAATATGAAAGAAGTATGGTGCAGACATTATTATTGTATGAATTTGTCTACCCTTTATTTCTACTCTAGAAGATGACTTAGAATTTCTTCACTTTTTCTGTTACTTCTTCCATTATTAGTTTCTGTCCTTCCTGCCTCTTCCTGCTTCCCTGCAGTATAGCAGCTTCTGCAAGCAAATGCCCAAGGATAACATGCTTGCAAATCAGCTATGTTCAAACCTGAGGAGAAGTGTTTAGCCTTTGGTTTTTTTCTTTTAAATTGAAAAGAAACTCGACAAAGAATGTTTAATGATCATATCTGAAAATTATTTCTTTTTGTATTCCTTCAACCTACACAAAGGCCAGAAAACAAAGCACCAATTCAAATTGTAAATCTCTTGTAAACTTACAAAGCTCTAAGAAGCTTAATCTTCCGTGTAGACTTCTCTGTGTGCTCAACTGAAATCAATGTGTTCTCAACTGAAAAAGGAGTATTGTTTAGAGAAAATGAATAGCAAAAAAAAACCCATCACACTCAGAGGAAAAAAAAAAAAAGAAAAAAAAAGAAAAAACACGAAAGTCACCACCAGTATGGTAATAAACTAGAAAATCAAAGAGCCAGAATATTACATATCTGTCAAATCTCTGGAGCACTGTACATAGTGAATGATATTGGGAAAATATTATACACAAGGATGAATTTAAAAAAGCAAGAGAGCTGTTAAGAAAATCCTCCCTTGCTTTCCTTTCTGTGTTCCGCCCTTCTGCCTTTTTTCATTCCCTCTGCTCCTCTCTCTCTCGTCTCTGACTCCCTTTCTTCCCTTCTTTCCTTATTTTTTCTTCCACAGGCTACAAACCTGAAGGGAAAATCACATTTGATTAGAAATTCCCATGTAAGTTAACATGTTTTTAATGAATGAGAAGCTCAGAAAAAAAAAAAGAAAAAAACTGAAAAGTGCAAAAACAGCATCATGCTCACTTGCAACAGTTGACATAGGAGGATCTCTCAAATATATTTATGTCCATGTGTTAACAAATATTAACAAACAAACTAACATAAAGTGTTTTTGTTATATGAAATCCATTCTTTAAATTAAAAATAACAAAAACTTTTTTTTTACGAAGGCAAAGGTCATTAATTCCTTGTGGTGTCACATTAGTCTTGTGGTGTC
This sequence comes from Centrocercus urophasianus, assembly GCF_019232065.1. Taxonomy (NCBI): domain Eukaryota; kingdom Metazoa; phylum Chordata; class Aves; order Galliformes; family Phasianidae; genus Centrocercus; species Centrocercus urophasianus. The sequence continues at coordinate 3,335,853 of NW_024884833.1, forward strand.
ACATTAGGCAAATTAACATAGGCTGTTTGGCCTTCCTTTTAACTTTCTGCAAAATTACACCGATTTTCCTTAACACAATATTCTTGCTGTGTAGACTATTATGAGTTTTTTACTTATTCTTCATATTAAAATGGAACTTTATTGTCTTTAGGTGGTGATCTTCCTATCATATGAGACGAACACAGTATGCTCTTTATTCGCATAGCAACTCATGATTCATTTTCACACTGACTCTGTTATTGCTTTATATCACTTGATCAGTCACTCAGCAAAATTGGGTTGCTAATGTCATCAGTAAAGACTTTTCAGTGCTGCTCAGTAGCTCCAATTTCTCTTACCAAGTTCCTATCAGTCTCCTTTCATCATTTATAATAAGTTTGTATAGTATTTTTGTATAGTATTTTTCCCTCCTTTTGTTTCTCTCTTTTATTTTTTAGTTTTTGCAAAACAGAAATTTGAGTCTGTTTCTCTAAGCTGGAAAGAATAATTTTTGAATAAAGTAGAGGTAAATTTCTTCAGGTTCATGAAATTCAGTAGGATATTTTTTATTTGACAGTGTGTTAGCTAAGTCCAAATCTTAATGTTTCAAGTAATAACACTTTTAAAATTATTCTATTTCTCAAAATATGTCAATAAATTTTATTTCAATTCTGGTACCTCATAGAATCATTCCTGCAATGAACTCAGAATGGGTTGTGCATTTGAACTGATTTCATCCATCATCAGTGGCACACTGGTGAACTTATTTTACTTAATGTATTGCCAGTTAACATAAACCATAGAATCATAGAACCGTAGAATGTCTTGGTTTGGAAAGGATCTCAGCAATCATCAGATTCCAACCACCTTGCCACATCTATCCAACTCCTAGATCAAACATTACATTTAGCATGCCCAGAGCCCCACCCAACCTGGCCTTGAACACCTGCAGGGACAGGACATCCGCAGACTCTCTGGGCAGCCTATGCCAGTGTCTCATCACACTCTCTGTGAAAAATTTCCTTCTATCTGGAAATCTTCCCTCTTTTAGTTTAAAACAATTCCCCTTTCTCCTATCACTATCAGAATATGTAAAATTTGATTTCTCCCCCATTTATAATCTTCCTTTTAATATTGGAAGACTTTAATGAGGTGTCCCTGCAGATTTCTCTTCTGCCAAAAAAGTAAGGCCAGCTCTTTCAGCTCATCTTCATTGGAGAGGAGTTCCAATCCCCTGGTAATCTTCATGGACCTCCTCTCAACCCACTCCAAATGCTGCATATCTTTCCTGTCCAGATCTGGATGCAGTACTCCAGCTAGGGCCTCATGAGGGCTGAGTAGAGAGTGAGAATCACCTCCCCCAACCTGCTGGCCACCACTCCTCTTATGCAGCCCAGGATACTGTTGACCTTTCAGGCTCCAAGCACACACAGCTCTCAAGATACCTAAGTCTTTCTCTTCAGGGCTATTCTCAATTAGTTCTTCTCCTAGTCTGTACATTACCTGAGATTACCTGGTCCCAAGTGCAAAACTTTGTGCTTTGCCTTGTTGAACCTCATTATATTCTCATGGGCCCTCCTTTTGAGCTGATCTGGTTCACTTCAAATGCTATTCTTTCAGTTGTATAAACTGCATTACTCAGTTTGGTCTCATAAACCTCCAGTCATCAACTCAGGAACTGTGAAAAGCAAATCAAGTGGATAAATATTTATATAAACACCTATTCCCTCTTCAGTTGTAGGGCTTTCCACAGTTTCACTGCAGTTTATTACGCATTTCCAGTGACAGTGATGAATGCCACAGATGATGGGACTATATGCCTGATGTCTCCTGTCACTCCACATTGGAGTCTTACATCCCTTTAATCCCTAATAGTTATCCTTGCCCCATCATGGATCCTCCATGGGCCAATATTATATACATATGTATGTATACATACATAAAATGAAGAACTAATTGGGAAAACATCAACAGCATTAGCAGCATCTCAGATCCAAGACCTCAGCAAGGAGCAAACCTTCCTAGACAGCAACATATAGGTCAGGAGATAGCTTTTCTGCCCCTGCACAGAGGAATTCTCCCTCCACCATTGTCATTCACCCACTCCTCTTCAACTATGAGTGGTTTGAGTGGTTTGAGCTTGGCCAGTTTTGATGTTGCTCTACACTGAGCTTTTTCTCACTTATCTGATAGATTCAGTGCCTTGACAGCAGAGAAGGAAAAAGATCATTCTGGTCTGTATAAGACTATACTTCTGTGTTTACCAACAAGGTTTTGGTTTTTGTGGTCACAGATGTCTCTCAGAGGAGCAGGGACTGCTGAGGAGAGACATGGTAGCTCAAACGGAAGAGAAGCAAGCGCACTTTTGACCAGAGGCAGGCCTGGAAGAATGAGACTGAAAACCACAATCAAGTGAAATTATAAACTTTGTAAATGAGTGGAAAGAAGGCATGTAAAGCAGTGGCAACAAGAGGAACTTCAGGAATTATGAAACAGCCTGAAAGAACATGTTTGTGGAATTGTGTGTCCTGGGAAACAAGGTAGAGGAGTACATCTCCAGCCACACAACTGGGATATGGTTTGAAAAACTGACAGCTAGAAAAAGTGCAGTGAACAATAGACAGGTACAATATCTGCAAGGGAAACGAAAAGAGATGCTGTCTTCAGTGTGAAGAAGCAGTTTGGATGGATGGGTCTCATTTCTTAGATAGGCAAGAAATGAGGTATTACCACAAAGGAATATGTCTGAAGATCACAGCAGTGAAACTGACATCATAGTCAGAATGTGTTCGCTCAACCAGGATGCAGAAGCAGACAAAGCTTATGTCAAACCACGAGAGAATGTCTGTCTGTTACAAACTGTGTTTCTCAGGGAGGACTCCCTGATGCCTAGGATCAGGGTAGGATAGAGGGCTGAAAGAAATCAAGAATTTTAGAAGGTGCTAGAAAGCATTTCGTGATCCAGGGAGATATAAACTGGTTCTACTGTTCACTAAGAAAGAAAGATATGCTGTGATGAAAGAAAGATATGATGTGATGATAAGTGGCAGATTGGGCTGCAATGAGAATGATGTAGCCAAATAGTTATGAAATAGGCAGTAAACAAATTCAGTCTTCCAGAGAATCAAGTCAGTGCCAGAAAATAATAAGACAAAGGTATGTGTTAGTGTAAGACTGAAGATTTTATACTTCAAAAAAATTGCCAAGTGATTAATAATTACAATGATGCTCTCAGGTCATGGCTTTCAAAATTTCCTAGGAGCCCACATAAGATTTAGCACAGTGAAATACAATTCATTCAGCTTGAAAGGAAGATTTGTTTGTATGTAACCATTACATGAAAAGTGCAGCATCTACAAGATACTGAAATAACAGGTCTCATTTCTTGTTCTGCATATGTATGTGTATGTTGAGATTTTAATAATTTTCATCTTAATAGCAAAGGTTAATATCTTGAGGTCACATCAGAAGCATGTGATGCAGATTTTCATTTTCTTATAGTGCATTTAAAGTCTAGTCCAAATGAAATTTAGATTCATTTCTTTTGAAATGACCTGAGATAACTGTTAAAATACAAATAATCCGTCTCTTTTGCAACAGAAATGACAGTAAAAGAATATTTTTGAACAGAAACATTGAAATGTAGGAAGAGGATTATAAGAAATAAAGCAGAAACAGTGTAGATGCTGAAAAGAAAAACATACCAAGTTATGAAGTGTTAATTTATTGTCAGTAAACAAGTTATTTAGTACCCACATCAAATCATAAGCTATGATTTATTCCTCTCTCCAGTTGACAGGGTTCTTGTCCATACATAAAATATTTCCTACTCCAACTACTTAAGATGAATCAAATAATTACAGATGTTTAGAAATGATTATTAAAATTCATAAAACACAGAACTTTAAAGAGTATGCAATTATTTTTATTTAACTACTTAATATTCTTTTTTTGTTCCTTCATTAAGAGTGTTTCTTCCATGTAAAGAAAATAATACTAGCATAATATATTCATTAGAAAGTTTTAAACATAAAGCAAATATGAAAATCTGTGGAACATAACAAGAAGTTCTGTTAGGGATATTAATGTGAAAAAATCTGTCTCAAAGATGAAGAAATATACAGACAAGTTTGAAGTAATTTGTTTATTATTCAAACTCTTTAATACCACACAATGGGAAAACATGTGTTAATGTGATTCTACCCCAAAACATGCATTTGAGAAATTTTTTAACAGATTAACTTATTTTTTAAATTTAGATCTAATTATTAAATGAAAGTTATCTTTTTTATATACTATATGTTACTTCAATAATTTTAGTTTGTTTTCAGAGTATGTGGTTAAATATTTTTAAAAATCAGAAACTTGCTGTTTTTTTCTCTACATGTAAACCAAGAAAAGAGGCAGGAAGAAGGAGAAGGAGGATATTAAAATTGCTATCTCTTATCCAAAGCAAATTCACAAAGTACATTATTCATACTTATACATACAATTTGCACTAAAGCCTAAAAAACTGTGAAAAATACAAAGTAAGATTATTGTCATTTATAAAGAATAAATGTTAATGCTGACAAAGAGAAATTCAGAATAAAATATCTGTAATGTTAAACACAATGCTATTCTCAGTGTTCTTTAAGTTAATACATTTGTTTTTACAAGGATTCAGGAAGAGTTTGAGTAAGAATGAGTTGTAAGTATAAACGAGTGTAATCTAGCATATGTTCACCAACAAAGCAAATTAAACTGTTCTCGTGAAATCTTACCTGTGTAAATGAAGGAACTCAGAGTATGAAAGCATCTCAATTTTGTAAGTATTTTTAACTAGAAGAAGAAAAAAAATCCATGTTTTTTATAGCTCCCGTAAGCATAACTTTTTTCTACTACAATCACATCATAATTCTGAATATTTATATTCAGAATTCATATAATAATTCTTAGTTTTCTTATTCTGATGTTGAAAATGTTTTCATCTGATGTTGACTTTTTCTGGTTCATAGGCATAGAGGTATTCTTGGTCCAGATAACAAAGTTATGGTGTTGCTTGCCTGTACAAGAATTTCTGATTTGCATTTGATCTTGATCTCTCCTACACTATTTGTTTCAGGCCACTATCAGATTGAGCTCCGTCTTTTTGTTTCGTAGCAGGTCCCATAAGAAATTACATGAATGTACTTTTCTCTGTGTGTGTGTGTGTGTTCTTGTCAGGAAATCTCTTTCCTGGCTTCTATGAAAAATTATGTTTTGGGGAGGATAAGCACAGTACATCATTCTATTCCCCAATTAACTCATGATCTTGAAAAATTCTTGAGAAAAAATGAAAAATCCTACATGGTAAGATTAGAAGAAGTTATGGTCAGTTTTCTTGTTTTGCCCTTGCTAAAAATTAAACTTCTATTATTACGGTTACTGTTGTTACTTTTTTTATTATACTTATTTTTTTATTATTTTCTATATTCTTTCCTTTATAATTATTACACTGCAAACAATGTATTACTTTTTTTTTTTAACCTTTTTTAAAAGTGTTTTTGAGACAAGATCTTTTCATTCATACATTTGACACCTTCTAATGCTAATACAGAATTCTTGAGTACAATGTAAAAATAGAATCGGCCTGTCCAGGGAGGTGGTGGAGTCGCCGTCCCTGGCAGTGTTCAAGAGGTGTCTGGATGAGGAGCTGCGAGGTATGGTTTAGCAGCTTCTGGTAGCAGTGGTAAGGAGAAGACAGTTGGACTCGATGATCTTGTAGGTAGTTTCCAACCTTGTGATTCTATGATTCTGTGATTCTATGAACCCTATTTCATATGGGAATAGGATCTCAGTATTTAACTAGATTTTACTGTGAACATTTTTGTAGCGTTGTTTAATTTGTGTCTCAAATATATGCAGGCCCATTGCCAATAATATACAATATTTGCATTACAACTTCATTTAAAGGTTGCTTAAGAAAGACAGGGCAAATCAAACTGCTAACTAAAAAAATTATGAGCTCAATATCTCCGAAAATCACGTCCCCAGTGCCATTTGAAGAAAAATAGTGCAGTTTATGGATTGAAATAAACTAGCTCCAGATAAGAAAAAGCCTGTAATCATAGTTTAACCAAATTCAATTTTATCACTTAGAAATCAGTTTTTATTTTCCACCCCTAAGATGACCTGGGTTGATGATAGAGACCTTTTTCATGAGGAGCATGTCAGACCTTATCATAGCACATAAAAGAAATATCTTTGCCTGAAGTGCAAAGTAAATAATAGATAAAGGAAAATAACAATAGCTTCTAAATTGCTGTGCTAAAATTATTTTTTTAATGTAAAAGCCTATTTCAGATGTTTCCTGTTTAATGTTCTGCAATAAACTTCTTCCATGAGATAAACTCATGACTGGTGTCAATGCCTGCCCATATTTGCCTTAATACCTGTAAGAATGCCAATCTCCTGCTCCAGCCACCACATGATCCAAAAAAACCTCTAATGTTTAATTTCTACAGTGAGCACTTATATTTTCTGTCTGAGTTCAGTAGTTTAAAACATAGTGTGATATATTGACATTTGCACATGCACACAGAAGGCTAAAAATGCTGTGGAGCAATCAGCAGTTGCAATTTTAAAACTCTTCAATTTTTCATTATGGGAAATCAGGCATGGCTGAGCACCAATGTACAAAACATGCCTTTCTCCAATTCAAATATACTGTAATGGCTTTAATGTAATGTTTTAGCTTGTATTGGATTCTGCAGCTGTTTCAGCATAAATCTGAATCAATTTACACAGAAAATATACATGCTAGAAGAGGGAAAAAGTAAAAAATCTTGTCAGTGTATATGAGGGAAAAGTCTTACTTATTCGAAGTTTGTTATGCTCATGTTTTATAAAAATAGCTACCCAGATTCTTCTACCCTTATTATTTGTTACATATTATTAGAAAGCTGTTTTCAATGTTTATTAGTTCTAATGTTTTCTCTGTATAATTCCTCTTTTTCAGGTCTCAGTTTTGGACATGGGAGTGATAAAGAGCAGAAATCACATGCAGAGTGGGTAGATGGGAGAGCTGAATGCAGAGACACATGAGATGCTGTCAGCTGTTAAACCAGTGCAAAGCCAACGATTTTTTGCTTACATTTTGATTTGAAGGGGTAGATAAGGCTTAGTCATGTGCTTGCTTAGATAACTGAGAAAACTGCCTGGGAGTTTGCAACTAAATTGTTCGTGAAAAAGAGTCTGCATACATTAATTAATTATTCAGATTTGCTTTTTGCTACACAAGCCAAGAACAATACATTTTACAAATAAAACAGTGCAGGACATTAAACAGGTGATTAAATTAGCCTTGTTATTTTTTCTCTTCTTGCTTTTGCTAAGACAAGCAGAGAATCTCATGTATTTATCATAGTGCTTTCATATGGTACACATTATCCTATCCACATTTTACTCTTCTTTTCAATAGTCTTCTAAGATTTTGCTATCCCAAGAGCAGTTCTTTCTTTCATTTAAATATATTATTAATATCAATCATTGTCCCTATTATTTACAAATATATTCAGTCTAATGTTCAATTCTCCTATTTATTCTTTCCAATCTTTCTGCTATTACTAAGTGTTTTAGGTAAAAATAATGATATATATTTCACTTCTTAAGGTGAATAGATTTAATTCCTGAAAATTATTGAGAATTAAGTGGATATTTCACAATGAAATTACACTGCTAATCATAATTTGTTAGGTCATGATTGCTTTGGTCAAGGAGATATGAATGTAATCTACTTCACAAATTAAACAAAATTAAATCACAAATTAAAAAAAAATAATAATAATAATACAATTTTATAGTTGTGTTACCCTACTACACTGAGGGCTGGAGCTAGTCAGTCCTTAAGGTCACTTCCAACACATTTTATGGCTCTAAGAAAATGTGAATGTTCTACACCTTTGCTAGCCAGAGAAGAGTTTAGACATGCTGAAAAGAACAGTCTGATAAAATACTTAATAAGTCTAATAAATGATATTACCTGTTTTCCCTAGGTATTACTTTTTTATTATGTGTAGAATGTGATAAAAGTGATGCTTGTGTCAAAAGTGTGGGAAAAAGACTAAAGCAGTCACTTTTTTTTCTATCAACTCAAGCACTCTCAGTTTTTAATATGCTTCATGTGACTTGGTATAAAAATGAGAAATGTTCAAAGGAATGTCTTCACAGTTTGAACTATGTATATTTTCTTATTTTAAGTAAAGCAGCTCTACATTTATTGATATTTCTAATTCAATACATGAATTTGGCTTAGAAAACTGGATCTCTCCCCAGTCAAGGAAACTTGCCTGCATTAGTACGAGCCCCAGATAAGCGCTTTGTCCATTTTCTGTGGAGAGATCCACACAAAACACAGTAGACTCCAGTGCACAAACTGGGCATCTGTAACACTGAGGACTCATCCAGGACACCTGATTCCTCTTTGAAATCTCTGGTACCACTTCCTCCATTAGAAATCATCTTTTATCCTCTAAAATTCAAGATAACTTTTCTGGACCTTTTAACTCACAAGATAGAATTATAGAATTATATAATGCCTGGGTTTAAAAGGATCATAATGATCATCTAGTTTCAACCTCCCTGCCACACCAGAGTTTACACCAGGCTGCCCAGAGCCACATCCAGCCTGGTCTCGAATGCCTCCAGGGATGGGGCATCCACAGCTTCCTTGGCAGCCTGTTCCAGTGTGTCACCACCCTCTGAGAGAAAAAATTCCTCCTAATATCTAATCTAAATCTCTCCTGTCTTAGTTTAAAACCATTCCCTCTTCTTCTACCACTATCCACCCTAGTAAACAGCCATTCCCCCTCCTGTTTATAAGCTCCCTTCAAGTACTGAAAAGCCACAATGAGATCTCCCTGGAGCCTTCTCTTCTCCAAGCTAAACAAGCCCATTTCCCTGAACCTTTCTTCATAGGAGAGATTCTGATCATTCTTATTGGCCCTCCTCTGGACCTGCTCCAAGTTCTGTCATGAATTATTTCCAGTGTGTACTACTTAGCAACACTTGGGAAAGTCTTGGAAATTCATATGCAATATCTGTAAAATAGCTAACTTATTTTGGAGTTCATGAGTTAATATACCAGAGTATTGTCTGGCTACAGGTAGATCACTGTATTTAAAGTAAGACAGTATAAACTGCAGGGCTATACATAACACATGAACACATTAAAGAAAGTCTTTAAAGTTTAAATTGTGGGTATTATCAGTCATTATTAGAATTATAAATTATTGTCTGAAATAAAAGAATTTGTTAAAAGATTGTCATCTATTGCTTATATTCATCATTACATTTTTCAAAGAATGCATTCTCAGGACCTGCTAAATTGTATTTACTAGCAAGTCTGATGTAATCATTGATTTGTCAATGGTAATCCAAACTATTACATTATGGTTATGATACAAGTCTTAAACATTCACCCGTACTGCCTCTGAGGATTGGGAGAAAATTTCTAACTTTTACAAAAATGCTAAGAATGTGTCTAGGTTTACACCTTCACAAAACATATAGAAAATGTTACATGGCTTTACAGAAGGTAACATGCTCATGGATCTTCTTGAATCTCTGCTTGTACTGCAGGGAAAATTATTATATCTGATAAAATATATATTTTATTAGATATAATTTATTCTATAATAATCTATTAAAATATCTTCTAATTGAAAGAAAAGAAAAACACTACCTTGCAAAAATTCAATTTTTTTAATACATTCAAAATAATGTCAAATGTACAGTGCAAATAAATGGTGGATTTCTGGATAAAAATGATAGTCAGTTCAAGGCTGGTCTAATTTTAGTCTACATCCAATTACCTGCATGCAGGTCTCTTTGTAGGAAGTGGGGGCGAAAATGTGTTAGAACATGGTTCATCTGTCCCATTTTATATTAGAACACATTGCTTCTGAATCTTTCTTTATCTTGTGAAGTGAGATACACAGTTCAGGCACTAGTTCAATATCTGCAACTAGATGTTATAAATCTCATCCCTGGTGCCTGTTCTACATTGGTCATTATGTTGAGCTTAGCAAATGTTTTTGTTCTCGTATGTACTCACTCTCTTTCAACCCTTAAAAGAAAGAATCTGAAGAAATAGATGCTCTTAGCAAAACAGACAAAATCAAAAAACTTCAATCCTTTCAAACAGAAAATTGCCTTTTTTTCTCATCCATAATACAGAATCTCCAAAACTCAAGCATACTAGTAGCTATCAATTGTTAGAGCCTTCTCTGCAGAAATTGCTGTTCACTGATACAAAGCTATAGCTGCCCTTTACTATCAGCTGAGCTACTTCTGAAATACAGCTATGAAAGTTCATTGCAGCTTGAAGGTATAAAGGCAATGGAGCAGAGGTGCTCTAAATGGAATCTGTATCACTTCAACTGTTCCCAGAACATCTCAATGAGGAAGGCTTCATGAAGTGCAGGATAAAGACACCCATGCTTTTGACTTCTTTCACCTTTTCTACTTATTCCCTAGATATTCAATTCACAATTTTCAGACACGTTTGTAATAGTTCTATTCTCTGTTGTATTGATTGAATTGTTATTAATTGTTTCTCTAAATACCCATTCTTTCAAAAAATGTTTCCTGACAGGCAGTACAAAATATGGTTAGCAATCCTTTTTCTTTTTCCAGTATCAATAAAAAGTACATATACATATATAACATTTGTCTTCACTTTTCTGACCATGTTGCTTTGTACAAGCAAATGGTCAGTGAAATATCATAAAAAAGACTTAGCAATATTCATCTGATCATCCAGTTTTAATATCTTTCAGCTAATAACCTAAATCCATGGCTGTAATCCTTCATGTTAGTGGTCTACTATAAGGACCACTGTTGCCAAAATTATTTCATTGCTTTCAGAGCACTCTACAACAAAAGAAGTCCAGTACAATTTGCATCTTTGGAAGGGTCTGAATGAGCACAACTGTCTTTGTTCTGAAACTTTTTTGTCTGCTTGTCGTAAGTATTAATTGCAAATGTTTTTAAAATCAGCTGTTATATACTTAATTTTAAATAAACTTATGAGTATAAATTGTTGGCATCAGGATTTATTTACAATCTATTTAACTAATCTGTCTTCCCTAATGAATACAGTTATTCTTGGATATGTAAGCTATACAGCTCTGGTACCTGGCAGTGAGTGAAGATTTGTAGGACATTTCTGAATGATGTGTATTTGTCTGTATAGAAATGGAAGAGAGAGCTTAAATGCATTGAACATGAATGGCTTTATATTAGAGCACAATAACAGTTTGATCTGTAGTAGACAAAAGTCAGCCTTTACTAAACAAATAGTTTTACCTTTATTGTAAATTAATTGTATCTTATTCTGGAAATATTTTTCAAACAAGATTTGAAACCAGACTGTCTTGTACTGCACATGGGCAGAATATTTACTATTTGCTGCTTTTTCAGGGTCAGAATTAGGCAGGGTTTTTAACTCGTAAGATGAAGATTCTCATCACACTGGTATTCAAGTATTACATGGGGATTGCTAAATTCATGCCAAAATATTTTCATTCTATGCATTGACCTCTCTGACATACCTAACACAACATAATTTTCTCCCTCTGGAAGAGTCTTTGCTTCACATTTCCCACCATACAGATCATATTTCATTCACCACTGCAAATGACCATGGCACCTATTTTCATCTGCCGACAGGGTCAGCCATCATCTACTTTTTCTTAAACATTTTCTGCTTTTTACCTTAGGCTATCATTCAGGCTTGGCAGAATCCTCAATACATAAACATAAAATGTATTCACTGATTCTTCTATAGACTCTCTTCAAATTCTCCTAGCTTCAATGTCTATTAAAAAGACTGGTAGCAACTATTCTGCTATTTAGCTGAACTACACCTTTCTAGCATGACAAGTGTTCTCCTGTAAAATTGTAATTTTAGTTTGTATGCCTCTATGGAGTCTTGACTTTCAATCAGTGCAATTTTGTTCTGCATTTTAACAGCATTTAACACCATTAGTTCCTTGACAATACCTGTAGTTGCAATGATAATAGAAAGTAGTTGATCACTTGAGTAATGAGCTCAGTACCATGCCTATATTGTTTCAAGAAAAGCAATATGAAACATGCTCAATGCATATGCAGTTTCATGGGGAGGAAAGATTAAACAGGAGAAGGGTATTTTCATCCTCTGGGTGATGAAAGACATTACACCTTCAAAAAACTACAGTCCTTTTAAAAAGACCTAGGTAAAATAAAGAAACACCAATGTTAGCATGGAACTTCATTTTTCTCTTTATTCTTCTTTCTTTAGGAATAACTTTTTTGTTTACTAGGGGAGGCTTGTGTTACATTTCCTACACTAAATAACATTTTTTATACAGAGAGTGGTTGTGTTCACTTCAATCAAGTCTATTTATAGATAGAAAGGAAATATTCTTTATATTCTCTGAAAAGTTGTCAAAAACACGTTTCGGTAGATAAACTCATTCAAAATGGATTTTGATGGTGCTAAGAAATTTGCAGAAATTTCAGAAGTTGTGCTAAGAAAATTGAACAGCAAATAAATATTGGTATAAAAAAAAAAAAGGCTACAAGGAATAATCTTTTTGGGATTCCATCAAGCTGGAAGTGTGCTGATAGTAAATGTCATGTAAAAAAAAAAAAAAAAAAAAAAAAAAAAAAGGAATGCTTAATAAATTATCTATTTAAAAGAAGGTAGAATAGAATTATTGGATGTTAGTACTAGCATAATGATTTAAAAGATATCATTTCCTATGAAAATTTACCACAAGCATGTGAAACATTCCCTTTAAAAAACCCAGATGCTTACAGAAAAATACCTATGTTTAAATTTCTTCTCCTTTAGGTCTGATGCGAAATCAATGGCAACAAGATTATGACCTGCAAAGACCAGTTCTGAAAAACTGAAAATATATTTGCAGTAATTACACTTAGGAAAATTGGGTTCAGCAAATAACTCGATTATTTGAAGGTACATATGTCTGCTTTTATTAGATAACTGTTTGCCCAACGGTTTTTTTTTAAATTCTCTAGAAAATTTTTCACATCCACTTTCTTCAAAGTAAACACTAGAACTTTCTAGGCAATAGATAATAACATAAAATGTTAAAGGAATTTGTGACCATCCCATTAAATCTTTCTATATATTGCAGCTATCATTGCTCAAGGCATGTAGAAGTCTTCTGTGATCCTTGACTAAAATGCACGTACAGAGTTTTATTCATTCATAGCAGAATCAGATTTTGCTTTTTGCAAGTTTTGTAAAATTGAGGCCCCCTAGGATTTAGCCTTGATGCGTTATGTCTCATTTTTACATCTTCATTTACTGAACAGTTTCTGAGCAGCTGTTACCATTTTCACCATCAAAAATATTTTGTCATGTTGCCTTTTACAAACTCCCTACAAAATGGAAAGTGACTCAGCATTTCTTTCAGTTTTGCTCTGGGAGATATTCTTTTCAAGTACAGCCAAAGCAGATCCTGAAAAGCAGCTAGCACACAGTAAGAGATTAAGTATGTAAAGAAGTTAGATCTGTAATCCTACCTTGTTAGATTTTAATGCATAGAGCATCTAGTAAATTACATTGTATCATATGCATAATGTTCTTATGTAAAAATTCATAGTTTTTCAGACTAGTAACAAAAGATGTTAATATACAGTAGGAGAGAGTATGAATTATGTACAAATTATGTATGTCAAAATTGTGGATTTGATCAGAGGCCTTGATATTATTAAACATTAGTGGGATATTCAGAACTGCTCAGTTTTCAAATTCCCAAAGACTTGAGTTAGTTATGGGACTTAGTACTCCTTAAAACCAGTTTTTACATATATCAACTTCAGTCATTGCCAGAATGAAATATTGTCCTATTTAAAGATAAATGGCTAGACAATGACACCATAAAATAATTTGCATACTGAAATGAAGGGAACTATCCTATCTGATTGAAAATACTAAGATGTATTAAATGAGTGTAATACAGTTATTCAGATAATGTTCATCAAGAACTCTAATGCAACTGTTTCTTGTAACAAGATGCCACTAGAACTTTAATATTAATAAATAATAAATACAAATAAATAATAAATACAAATCTATATTTTAAATTGGATCTGCAGATGTCTTCTCAAGCAGAGAAAAATTAGCACTGTGCAGTGGTAAATGATAGTCTTAAAGAATGGGCTGCAGCTGTTATGCCATTAGTATTATTGCTCACAGCAGCCTGTCTTGCTTTTTTTCACACATTTTGACTAAATTCTGTGATCTGATCCAAAAATAATAGGCACTGCACTTTTTTGTAGTCAGGAAGCATCTCACTCATGTCCTTTGATTTGATTTCCAATGTGGCAGCATCAACGTTCACCTTAGTAGCTGAAAACACTTCTTAAGCTGCTGACATGACACTAGAAATATATATAAACGTATATATTTATATATATATAATGGATATATACATAGTAAAAAAAAAAAAAGCCACAAAGTTCCTTTAACACCGAAAGATCTTCAGCGCATTCACTCTTACATGTTAAATTATTTTTTCCAGATCCCTTAAGCAAACTTGTAAAGCTTGGTTTCCTTAGAGCAAAGTTTTTTTGCAATTGTATATTAAGAAATTCTGAAAATTATGATGGATCTGGGCTACAGTTTGATCAAATCAAAAGAAAAACTGTTATTAATTTCAATGCGCTCTGAGAAAAGCTCTGACTTTCAAGTCAGTAGTTATTTATTAGCTTGGTCTCTTCTATAAATAGATACGTGACTTTCCTTGCACTGAGCTTCAGTTTTCCACCTACTTTACAGTAAATATTCTTTTGAGATATTTTACTAGTACTACTACTAATAATAAGGCAGGTAGCACTGCCTGTGGCAGGGGGATTGAAGTTTAATGATTCTTGAAGTCCCTTCCAACCCAAGCCATTCTATGATTTTGAGATTCTATAAATTTGCTTGATAAAATAATTCTCCACAAAATGAATTAATCTGTGAAATGTGTATTGATTTTTATTGCTCATCTTCGTTGTTGTTTCCTACAGATCAGAGACTACCAATGAAATTACACGCTTTTCTACAAAATGAGTCTTCACAAGTACCTGTGCATTTTCAAGGTCTGGAAGAAAATTCCAAGTCAGAGCAAGTATTATTCAGCAGATCTTTTACTTCACTGAAAGATTAGATTTCAAGTGAAAAATAAATAAATAAATAAATAAATAAATAAATAAATAAATAAATAAAGCCTTCAGAAAAGAGAAAAATACAGATTCAGTTTCTTGAAGTATAAAGGACTAGATTCTCAGTAAATTTATATCATACAAATCATTGTGACTTCTGGGACATCTACAGATATATCCTAAACAGTAAAATTTGTTGGAAATGTGATAGTTTTGTCCAATGACCCTGCCCTCTTCAATTTCACGCTACTTTGTAAATGATAAAATGTGTTAAACACACACTATTTTTTTCCCTTGAAAATGATTTGATCTGAAAGAGCAGGAAGGAGGACAAATAAATAATCTGAACCCACTTGCTTGTTGTATTTATTTTATTTTAGGTTTGTTTGCATTGTGGCTCTTTTATTGCTACTTTTTTTAAATCAGAAAATTCCATTTTCTTCAGTATTTCAGGATCTTGCCAAGAAGGCATCTTCAAGGAAAACAAAGCATAAATAGCTCCTCAGAGTGGGAGCAGAAGAGGGGGAATTTGCTGAACCCTGTTGTCAGGTTGATAGAGGAGACCATGAGGCAAGGTGAGAGGTCCACTGTATTGGTGAGGATGGATACCTGAATGGTACAATCTCTATCTGCAGACACACCTAAGGTCTCATCAACAGCCAGCCCATGTTGAGTGACCCAGAGAAAGCATGTCAGACCATTTACAATATTAAAGTTCAGAAGTTTCCATTGCCCAGCTGCCATTGCAGCATGACAATAAAAGCTGCATATTTAGTGTATGTGTTCACAACACAAAGCATCTCAGGTCTGTACCTGGATCTATTGCAGGCCTTAGTTCCTTTATTTTACACTGCTAAAAAAAGTCTACTTTAATCAACAGTCACTTTCAAGTAAAATTCATGTCTCCAGGCTTATTGTATGAATCACTCTGTAAATTCAGGAGGAAAAAACTTTTTCTACTTTCTGGAAGCTCTATCCAATCTTGCGCTTTTGTCAATCAACTGTTTCACTGAAATATTGCTCTCAAAACTAACATATATCCACAAGAAGCAGTGGTGATGTGTGTTATTTTGGAGCTATTTCAAACTCTTAGACAAGTGCCACTTATTTTCATTTTATGCCTATCTGCTACATTCTTCCAGATCTCACTCATTCCTCTGTAGGCACTCATTTGTCACCTCTATTGAATCATTTTGAAACTGCAGATCTCTCTCTAGGCACTAAGTCTGTGTTTGGTGAAAGTAATAAAAACTCCAATCACTTATATGAGTTTCCTTGCTGAAGGTGAACTCTTGAACTACAGACATAGACCAAATTTTCTGCTGTTTTCAGAAGCCACTGTAGGGCAATTTCGCCTTCAGTCAGATTTAAGTTCACTTATACCATCTGAGAGTAAGAAAGATGAGAGAATATGGAGAATATTTTCAGAAATTATTAGTTACTGTAACGTATATTTAAGTATAGTAAACTTTCATTTTCTGAGTGGAATAGTATTTAAAACAATTTATGTAGGCATGACTTGATGACATCAAGCTGAGCCATGCAGCTGATGGAATAGAAGGCAGGGACACCATCCAGAGGGACCTGGACACACTTGAAAAGTGGAAACATGAGAATCTAATGAGGTTTAACAAGGCCAAGTGTAAGGTGTTGCGCTTAGCTTGAGGGAATCCTGTATTCAAGTACAGACTGGGAGGATTCACTGAGAGCAGCCCTGTGGAGAAGGACTTGGGAGTCTTGATATGCAAAAAGCTAGACATGAACAAGTAGTGTGTGCTTGCAGCCTTGTAGGCCAGCAGTAATCTTGGCTGCAGCAGAAGAGAGATGTGGCCAGTAGAGGGGGATGATGGCTGTCCCCTTCGATTCTGCCCTTGTGAGGTCTCTCCTGGAGTATCATGTCCAAGCCTGAAGCCCCTATGCAGGAAGGACACAGAACCATTAGAGTGGATACAGAGAAGGATCACAAAGATGATCAGAGAGCTGCAGCATATCTTCTATGAAGAAAAGGTGAGGGAGTTGGACTAGTTCAGCTTATTCCAGGGATATCTCATTGCAGCCGGAAGCCGGAAGTACTTGAAAGCAATGGGCCAGGAGTGTGCCCAACTTTTAGCATGTTCTGATAGTAATAAGACAAGGAGGAGTGGCTTCAAACTGAAAGAGGGTAGATGTAGGTTAGATAGTAGGAATAAATTATTAATTCAGAGAGTGATGAGGCACTATAAGAGGTTGCCAAAAGTAGCTGTAACTGCCCCATCTCTGCATTCAAGGCCAGGTTGGATGGAGTCCTGGACAGCCTGATCTGGTGGGTGGCAACTCTCCCCATGGCAGGGAGGCTAGAACTAGGTGATCTTTAAGGGTCTCTCCAACATAAGGAATTCTGTGATACAACAACTTTAATTACTCTGCTGCTAAGTGATTATGGAATCTGTGGGGATAATTACAAAAATTCAGTACTTTAAGGAAAGCAATATCAATTAAACTAAAGTATGATTAAACTTAATTTAATAAATTAAAAAAAAATTAAGCTATGGAAAAAAATTGAAGGAGGATCTTGCTCTTAGCTTTATCTTTTTCTAGATACTAATTAGCAGTGTATTTCTTTTAAGGCAACTAATACAAATTTTCCCTCTGTGGAGATTGAATTAGCCTCACTTGCAAAACAAAGTGTTAAGTAATTTATTACGATTCAGATTGCTGGATGAAGATAAAAAAGTTATTGCTCATGACAGATGATTGGCTAATGCTATTTTAATTATCATTAATCCATTACTGAATCTTACCGTATACCAAAACATACTTTTAAAATAAATAATAGGATTACTCAGTATTGTGAAATATAACTTAATAAGAATGGGACTTTCAAATATCTGACAAACAAAAGGAATGCACCAAGAGAATAATGAACTCATGGTGTATATGGAAAACTCTTGAACCATGCAAAAAATATTTTACTGTTATTATTTCAGAATGGTATTGCCGATGATTGTCTCAGTATCTGAAGTTTGATGTCAACCACTGATTTTGTTTTAAATTCCATAAATAAAAGAGAGGTATATAGGTTATGAAGACAAAATAGCTGGAGTAATCTCTGCAGCTTGAAATAACATTTATAGTGTTTTATTTAGTGAACTAGTGAAACACAACCCACACAAAAGTGCCTAGTCTTCACTGTAAGTGAACATTCACTGTAATTGTGTGTTACTGAAAATAATGGAGCTATGTTGATTGATATTATCTGAGTCAGGCATATTATCTTTACCATTACAAAAATTGGATATTTAACAGACCACGAGAGTTAAAATGCTTATGGTTGCATTCACCAATACTAGCTGGATGTAAGTTGTTAAAACCTAAAGCTTATATTGCTGGAAGAAATGAGATTCTTATATGCAGCTTATGATGATGGACTTTCATATTTTGGATGACAAGTAGAAGTCTGTCTTGCATCAGCTCTATCTTATGTGCTAAACTAAATAAAAGTTCTTTATCAACGAGCTTGCGTTAGGTTTTATTTCCACAGGAAAACATAGTTGCATCTGATTTACATCAATTAATACCAGTAGTGTTTTTTTCATATAATTTTATAATTTGTTTATGGATTCTTGCTGTTCTGTGTCTCGGATATTTGGCTAATAAAACACGACACCTGAAGTCTGGATAACTGTTGTAATCTCTTATTCCAATGTATAAAACTGAACAAACTGATAGCTGAAGAACTCAAAAAAAAGAATGTTTACCTGAATAGAAAACAATTTTCCACTCTATAGTCTGTAGAAGCTCATTTCCTGGCACTGACCTTTAATGGCTTTTCAAGCTACTGTTCACAGCAATAAAAAAAAAAAAAAAACATGAAGAAAAATCATTACAATCATATGGCTTTTCATGTGTTCTAGAGTGGAGTTTATGAATGAATACTGTGTTTTCATACTCTGAACAAACAGATGTGTGTTTTCCAATTTTAAACTTTCTGACTATTTTGAATATATACCAAAGAGTTTTTATCAGTATGTCCTGTAGAAAAGATGAACATTCATCTTCACAAATATCTTTTATTCCAGATCCAGCTTCACTTCAGGGGGAGAGTATGCTTTGTTAACTGGCCATGTATTATACACTCTCACTGCTGTCCTTCAAGGAACTCTGACAAGAAATTCCTACTTCTTTGGTCTCATGCGTTTATGACAAGAGAAGCTGAGCTGATGCAAGATGGAAGCATCTGAGTACAAGCAACAGTAGATTCTTCAGAATTCTATTTATGCTTTAAACTAAAATCTATTAACCTAAACAAATGGAGACGGAAGAGGATACAGGGGGTACAAATCAATTAGTAGAAAGGCTTCTCTTGAGCAACAGATGACTGGGGCTTCCAAGATAGAAGAACCTGAAAGCTTATGATATCTGATAGTTATAGAAAGAATTATCACAGAATCATAGCAGTATATGAAAATTTCCTCTTCCAGGGATTGGAACATCTGTCTGCTAACCTGGCATGTTATTACAGGTGATCTGCTGACTGCCAGGTAATCAGAACTGCGATATTGGAGGGATGTTATCACGATTTTTCTGAGTCTGTGGTTCATATCCCTTGCTGGTCAACATCTTTTACCTACTAGGAAGGAAGAACTTGTAGCAGATGAGACAAACAGTGAATATAATATAGCAACCATGAAACAGTGGAGTTCAATGTCTTAAGGGTTAAGATGAATGAGAGTACCAGAATACAGATCCTGAACTTCTGGAATTATTCCTTGTGGTATTTATGGAATTGGTGTGGTAAAATTTCCATGCTCTTTTAGTGATTTTTAGTGCTAAGAAAAAAGGCAATGGGCACAAACTGGAACAGAAGATATTCCATCCAAACATAAGGAACATTTCTTTAATGCATAAGCAATGAAGCACTGAAATAGTTTGCCTAGAGATACTGTAGAGTCTCCATTCTTGGAGATCCTCAAAAGATTCCTGGGTAACATGCTCTGGGTGTCCTTGTTTGAGCTGGAAGTTGGACCAGATCATCCCAGAGGCCCTCCCTTGCAACCATAACCATTCTGCTATTCTGTAAGTCTCATGAGAAAGAATACAGAAGGATAAAAAACGATTTGGCAGGTATTGAAGATAACATCTTTCAGTCACAAAAACTAACCTGCTTGGTAGAAAATGACCACTGTAGCGAAATAGAAAGTTCCCAACAGAGTCTATAGAAAAGTAACATGTACTGGATGCAAAAAAATGAAGAACAGCAAAGGAAAAATTTTGACGTACTGCAGGGCATACTGGATGGGAAAGTGGGAAAACCAAAAGTGAGATAAGTTGAAATGTTACAAAAGAGGTAAAAAGCAACAAAAAGAGGATTTGCTCTTAGTTAATACTAAAAGAAAAATGCTAAACAAAGAAAATGTGGTCTTGTTCTTGTAAATAACTAGTAGGGGACAACAGGTCCTATCCTGGGATACATATCATTCAGTATCTCTACCAGTGACTTAGAGGAGGGAACAGAAGTCATTTACAACAGATTTACAGACAATATCAAGGGAAGACCAGATGCTATGCTTGAGAGTTGGGTTGCAGATGAGTAGGACTTGGACAGTGGTGAAGAAGAAGTCAAGATTATCTCAGAGAACTGTGCATGATCTAGGCTGAGCTGTGTCTCAGGAAAGCTGAAGTAATATCAGGGAGCTGGTCCTGAGCCATAGACATCAAGCTCAGTGGGTGCCAGCCATGTGATCAAATAGCAATAAGAACCAATAGAGAGCAGAGCAGCATGAGCATGATGTGGCCACATGCACCAGGCAACATTTGTACTCAACCTTTATAAGGCATATAATTAGAACAAATTCAGAAGTGGTCATCAAGACCCTTGCCCCATTAGAGAAGCTGTGGGATTATAGCTGTTTCAGATGTGGACAGCTTTGGAGGCACCTAACAGCAGCCTGCAAAAGGTGACTCACAAAAAAAAAAAAAAAAAAAAAAAACAAAAAAAAAAAAAAAAAAAGGGAATTTTTAAAAAAAAAATTTTACAATTTTTTTTATTATTTTTGTCGGGAC
>NW_024884833.1:3357156-3379651 GCF_019232065.1 Centrocercus urophasianus
AAAAAAAAAAAAAAAAAAAAAAAACACAAAAAAAAAACAAACAAGGGAATGTTTACAGAAAGACTTTGCCATGCTTTTCCATGGTATTGATGGCAGGACAAGAGCTAGTGGTCACAGTCTTAAGCAGGAAAGGTTCTGATTTAACTTAAGGAAAAATAACAGGCACCACATGATAGAAGAGACCAGCAATGGAACAGCAGCACTGAGTGGCTGAGCTTTGGGGTTTTTAATATCCAGTTGCATACAGACAAGCAATCTTTTTTGTATTCTATGTCAAACTTGCTTTGAACAAGAGATTGGATTAATGATATCAAGTTCTTTATGACCTGGGAAATCCTGTCATTCTAATTCTGCTTTTTTGGACTTTGGCAACTAATATCTAAATAGCCACTTCTCCTGTAATTCTTCCTATTAAAAAAATAAAAAATAATTTAAAAAAAATTTAAAAAATCATTGGTAATATCAAAGGAAGGAGAAAAAATGTGAAATTTTGTGGTCAGGAAAGATCATCTTGACCTATAATGTCTCTGGATAAACAGGTGTCAGAATTGCAAATTGGACATTAGAAGAACAAGAAAAATGAAACAGCACATTGAAAGAAATAGAGATGAAAAAGAACATAAAGAACAGACAATTTGAACAGAAGAGAACAACAAGAGAAATAGATCCAAAGGTCTGAGTTTAATCATGCTTGGTACTGTGCTTTCTTAACCTTTGTTTAAAGTTGGCTGTGCTACAGAAACACTGCACTGCATGTAGATTACTAAGCACTACATCCACATCTGATATTACTCTGGCACTGATCAGAGAGAAGTCAGAGCCTATTAAGAGTGGAGTTACCTCGGCAAGATCAGGGAGTGCCAAGGAAGAGGAGACAGAAAGGCCTAAATGCCCCACAGTCTGACAGAGGAAAAGTGTTATTCAGGACACATTCCATGATAAGAAATAAAAAGAAACCCAGAAACCATAGACAAGTGCTTTCAACAGAGAGAAAAAAAAATACAAACAAAAACCTCTAGAGATAAAAATAGAGTTGTGGTAACAGAAAAGAAAGGATGATGCGCTGGAAAGAATGAAGGAGAAAGAGAAAACCTAGAAGAATACAGGAAAAACAATACATTTAAAGTGAATAGGCTAACGTGAAGGCTGAAAAAGGAAAAAGAAGTGCTTGTGATCAAAAAAAAAAGCACCAATTATAGCACCTCTACTATACATTGAAAGTTTCTTAGTGTTATGGCTGTATGTATAAAGGAAGTACTTAATTGTTGTTTTGTATGCATTTATCAGTGGACACTAACAAGTGCCATGTGTGGGAAAATCTGGCTCTGTGAACAGAGAGATTTCATTTTTTCATCTTAGTATTGAAGCTTCTGAGCCCAGACTTGACATTTGCTCATAAATGTATGCAGTTCATTTGAAAATGTCCTTTAGGGCTGTTATAGTTTTATCTCTGCTCTCAATCTCTGTGTGCAAAATCACCATTTCTTTGGAAACTCAGATGCTGGATCGCTTACATTTATATATTTTTTCATCCTTCTGCAACAGTTCTGTCATTAAACATGATATTTTTCAGGCATGTGATACGGTCAAATGCCTCCAATATTTGCAGAGTTCACTTCATATAAAAATTTGATTTCTTTAGCCAAAAAGAATAAATTAAAAAATTGATTTGTTATCCTGTTGCATGATCTTTCTGGTTTCATTACTATTATATCTGCAAGTTAGCAAAATAGCAAAGAATAAAATAAAACCAATTGAAAAAAAAAAGAAAAATCAGCTACCTGAGGATTCTATATTTTCTATTGTTTGTTTTCATTTAATTTTTTTTTTTTTTTACATACTGCATTGATTTTATAATAAAAGGAGAATGTTTTAAACACCAGCAGAGGAACCCAAGGTCCAGGCTGTTGAGTTTTCATAACAGTAACATTCTGCTTCGCAAAAATCATTCTTCTCTGACTTAATACTACGTCTACTTTTTTCCGAAACCTAGAAGAATTTTTCTTTAATCCATTGTTTATTCAGCCTCCATTAAATACAAACAGATTCAGAACAACCTTATAGTTAAAACTACGTCTATTCATGTGTTCATTTCTGAAATTTCATTTATCTTTTCCTAAAACTGAAATGTAAGGATTTTTTTTTCTTTTTTAACAATAATGTATTTTAAACAATCATATTTATAAGAAATCACATTAAAATTAATAATCCAAGAAACTTTAGCAGTGTCATCTCTCTGTAGAAGATACATACAAACTTGCTGTAATGCAGATAAAATAACCAGGGCATGTAATACAATGTATATCTTAAAATATGAAACTTTTCCTTCAAACATGAGCATCCAGTTGAGGATTATTAAAGCACAGACCATTAATATCTTTAACCAATTTGTGTTGCATGAGCTCATCTTCTCTGCATTTCTTTCACTTACCTAACTGTGCAATGTTACACTGTGTTACTAACATTTGATGACACACATAAATAGGCAAGCAGGGCTTCTGAGGGATGTCACAGAATCACAGAATTGTAGGGGTTGGAAGGGACCTCCAGAGATCATCGAGTCCAACCCCCCTGCCAAAGCAGGTTCCCATGTCCTGTAAAGCTCAAGAGTAAATATGGATCAGAGTTCCAAATTCTATCTGTATTGTTGTGTTTCAATCAGGCTTTGGACACAGAGATTGCCCTACAGAGATTGCCTTTGTGGGACACAAAGTTTGGAAGATAAAGGTGTCTGGAAGGAACAAAGGCTGGTAAGGCAGACAGGGTAATGTCTTATCCCAACAAAGAGCCAGAGCATTGCGGCAGCAAGTCACGTTGCAAGTCCATTGTAGCAAGAATGATCCAAGACCAAGTTAGGAAATCATGTCCTTGGGTCCAGATCTGGACATCAGACATCTGCATCACACACAGGAAAGACGGCAAATCAAGTTTCTATGTTCTCATCAGTGGTAGAGTTCAGTGTGTTTTCAGTCAGTTCTCATCAGCGGTTTTCATCTCAGTGTGCAACTTATCTCATTCACCATGTGAAGGGGAACGTAAGCCACAGAACTGACATAATACGGGGTACTACTCACTGATTTGTCATAAACATTTCAGAGGATGGTTCCTCCATCTTTACTGGAAAAGATCATTTTTTATTTTTGCATTCTATTAAGCACAGGAGAAGATCTAGTCTTAAATTGCTAGTTGTTTTGGGTTTTTTTTTTTGGGGGGGGGTTTTTTTTTTTTTTTTGGTTTTTTTTTTTGTTTGTTTGTTTGTTTAAGACTGATTTGTTCTGGGTGGTTTGTTGTTTTTTTATTGTAGTGTATGGTGAAGTAGTGGTTGAAATGACCTTGTTTGTTTAAATTAGAATGTGAAAGCCCCACTTAGTCAGAAAGAAAGAAAAATGCCTTTCTATGTTTTTCACTGTAAACATCACCAGTTATGACAGATCTCAAAAAACACAGGCATTTTCAGGTTGACATAAAGGTCTTGGAGTACTACATGATCCATCAAAAAATCTTAACGCTGGCACACCTGTCATCTCTAAAAATTCTTTTCCATGAAAAATACAAGTTTACTTTTAAAACAATTGACAGAAATATCTTTTTTTTTTTTTTTTTTTTTTCCAGTACTCTTCTACTGACATCTTAACTGGACTACCTATGAACCCTGTTTAATTTATGCATAGCAATACAGAAAGAGAGAAATATCTTTGTTAACAATAGTTCTAACTTCTTTATTAAACAATCACAGAATCTCAGAATTGCTGGGGTTGGAAAGGACCTCAACAGATCTTTCAGTCCAACCCCCTGCTAAAGCAGATACCCTACAATAGGTCACACAGATAGGCATCCAGATGGGTCTTGAATACCTCCATAGAAGGAAACTCCACAGCCTCTCTGGGGAACCTGTTCCAGTGCTCCATCACCTTTTAACATAAAGAAGTTCTTCCACATATTTGAATGGAATTTCCTATGTTCAAATTTTAGGCCGCTATGCTTTGTCCTCTTGCTATGCACCATCAAGAAGAGCCTGGTCTCACCCATTTGCCTTCTACTTCTCTTTAATTATTTATAAACATTAATCAGATGTCCTCTCAATTTTCTTTTTCCCAGGCTGCATAGACTCAGGTTACTCACCCTTTTCTCATATGGGAGATGGTCCAGGCCCTTTATCATCTTTGTGATCCTCTATGATGTCATGGGTTGAAAAGGATCTGAAAGCCCACCCAGTTCCAACTTGATAACCTGGCTTGCCCAGGACCCCATCCAATCAGGCCTTGAACACCTCCAGAAATGGGACATCCACAACTTCTATGTGCGACCTGTTCATGTGTCTCACCATCCTCAGAGTAAAGAATATCTTCCTAATATCCAATTTTCATTTTAGAGTTTGAAGCCACTTCCCTTTATCCTATCACAGTTAGACTGCGTAAAAAGTCAGTTGCCCTCCTCACTCTAAACTCTCTCAAGTACCAGAAGGCCACAATGAGGTCTCTGCAGAGTTTTCTCATCTTCAACCTAAGCAAGCCCAGCACAGATGTGATGCTCATCTGACTGTATCTCTGAATCTTTCTTTCTCCCTCTCCAAAAAATGGTAATAATGTTTCCCTTTTTCAAGTCCCCAGGGACTTTTCCTATGTGATGGATAATGGCTTGACACCTAATAAGCTATTAAAAGGGAAAGGGAGAAAGGGAGAAAGGGACAAAGAAAAGAAAATGATAAAAAGGAAAAAAATAGGCTGTAACAGAAAACAAAACAAAGGGTAGAAAAGCGAAAAGTATCACGTAAGGGTTATCAGAGAATCCTTCCTGCAGATGGATAGTCAGTTAAAGATTTGGAGGCATGAAGAAACATCATAAAATCTTTGGTACTACACTGAATCAAGCTACAGAGTGTTTGATTACACACCAAATGTAATGGCAAAGTTCACTGCTGTCATGCACTGCTGATGGGCATGAATAAGCAATGCTCAGAAAAAAACTATTTCAGTGGCCTACCAGAGGTGGGAATACTCTCCTGTTTTCACTTCCGCAGAAGTAGGTGTAAGCAGTTTTCTACTGAATGCATGTTATGCTGTAACTGAAATTCATTAATTTCACTGTTAATTTATTGTCCTGGTTGCAGTTAAGACGTATCTTGGCAAAAAATTCTTGCCTCACGGAAAACCATCTTTACTGATAAATAAAAAAGGAAATAATGGCTTGAGTGAGAATAATTTTGGCCCCTGCAAATATTACAGTGGTGTTTTGTTCAGTCCAGAGAGTGCTTTTCTCTTATTTTTTGTTTAACTATTTTACACAGCACCTGCTCAGAATTTAACATTTCAGAATATTTCAATATAATGATTGTGTTTTTATTTGATTATCAAAATAAATATTTAAACAGAAAACTGTAAGCTTAATGTGTTTCATTTTCTAAATAACGTCTCTTTGTCATTTATTTCAGTTTGATCTTAAAAAAAACATTTGAAGTATTAAAAAAAAAAAAAAGTCTGGTATATGCAGACTTCCCCAGTGCCCTTTGTATGTTTTCAAATGAACCTTTCTTTGCAAGTAATTAAAAAACAAAAAACAAAAAACCGTTCATAGTTGTTCTGTTTTGAATCAAGTACTTATCTCTGACCTTTGCTAAAACTTATAAAATCACAAGGAGATAAGCATGAAAGAAATCATGTGCTGTTCAAGTACTTAAAGTCCAGGGAAAGGCACTGAAGTAGAAAGGGAGATTAATAGGAGAGTGAGGCCAAGCCATGCTGTGTTGGTAGAACACGGATTAGCAGGCAGACTGTAACAGGAAAGAAATTAGCAGTGCTTATTTTGAGTTAGACACAGAGTTAGCCCCAGAACACAGAGAGATACAACAGGATCTCAGCAGAGAAGAGGTGCCAGAAAGACAGAAGAGGTACAACGTGTGGAGAATTGTAGCTTTATTTTCCAATGAAGCTGCCTTTAAGAACAGCAAGCAGATACAGAGGGATAACAATAGCTAGAAAGCAGAATACACTAGTTAAATGCAGGAGAGAAAAAATGTGAAATTAAAAAAAAAAATATTGAAAAATAGGTGTTTTAGACAAGTTTAAATATTTTGTGGTAGTGATGTAAATCTGGCTGGCAGATGTGCAACGTGAATGAACATTTAGGAACTGTTTAGAAGTCAATGTGTAAATATATCTCTGCAGGTTATTACTATCTTTCTCACAGATAATTAGAGAAGGAAATAACATTAGTAGAAATTGTTTTTTCTCATTAGGCCATCAAAGTACATATTTCAGAAGTATTTGCTGAGGTGAGAGGAATGGACTGAAGGTTTGTGTTGCTTATTTTCATTCTTTATCTGTTTTTCTCTTGGTGTAGAGGGAGCTGGGTGTCCTGTCACTGGAGAGGAGACGAAATTGAGTACGGATCAAAGTTCTCAGAAGGAGCCAGCCCTGCTGAACCTGTTGCCATGCAGCTCCCCATGCTGCTGTTCCTTTCCCTGCCACTATTTCTTAACATATTTGAACCAGCTGGAGCTCAGTTCCCTCGCCAGTGCACTACCATCGAGTCTCTGAGAAGTGGGATGTGTTGCCCAGACTATTTCCCTGTGTTTGGGCCTGGTACCGATCGGTGCGGAGTGTCTACAGGGAGAGGCCGTTGTGTGCAGGTGACAGTAGACTCGCGACCCCATGGCCCACAGTACATCCATGATGGGAGGGATGACCGCGAGCAATGGCCCATACGCTTCTTCAACCAAACCTGCAGGTGCAATGGTAATTTCTCTGGTTACAACTGTGGGTCATGTCGCCCTGGATGGACTGGACCTACATGTAGCCAGCAAATCAATATAGGTAAGAACATCAGAAATATGAAAACTTCCTGTTGGCATCTTGATTTTAAATGCATCTAGATTATCTTTTTTTTCTTTAAAACATAAAATGTCCCTTATATTTATATAAAAATGTTCTTTAGGTGTCATTAAGGCAGATGTTAAGTGAGCTGTCTAACTTGTGTACAAAGTACCTACACTGACTACACAAAAGGAAGAAACAAAATCTGTAGTCAGAGCAAGATTAAGACCAATTCTACTATAGAACATATTCATCTTTAAAATTTTGTATTCTTTGGAATTATTTAGTAGTAAAATCATATGTATAAACATCTATGTGTGTTTGTGAGAATATCTAGGAATACATATCTATATATCCTGAACAATATCTTGTAAATATTTGAAGTGTGATAGCAGCACTTCTGATTCACAGTCTCATAATATATTTCCAGTCTACACACTTCAGCTGAATTTTTACTTACCTAGTTGCTACCAATATCTTTAAAAGCCTTAACACAAGACTGTAGGATATTCATATGAGAGAGCGTAGTGCCTGATGGACCTTCCTGAGCACTGCACAGTTTCAGTTTAGTGCTGACTATCAGTAAACAGATGTTTCAAAAAAAGAAAAGAAAGAATAGATGATACTATGTCTTTTTTCATAACTGAAAAGCATTATGAATGAACAAGATTTTATTGTTTGTTAGTGAAAGTCTACAGATGATACTAAAATGCTGTAAAATTCATAACCCTTCAGATGAATGATGGATTCCACTGACATGAGAAACAACAGGTTCCTGACATAAAAGTGCAATGCCTCTTCCAGAATCAAAACTCAGCACTGCCATTATTTTCACCAAATAGGAAATACTCCATGAGTGCGAGCACATGCTCCAGCAAGAGTTAACGAAGTTCAAATATTAATAATCATATTTCCAAAAAACATTTTATAGAGGGCTTAATGACTCATGCATTGAAGTGGCTAAGTCAAGTGGCACCCTCTGATTCTCTTAGGCCATTCCTATTAACAATGACAATAACTCTGAAAAGTAAACAACAGCAATAACAAAATGTTAGCGCATGGAAACTTAGAACAGTAAATCTGCTAAACTAAAAGCAGCTATAGCTGAGGTAAGAATGTTTTTTACTTTATTTTTCTCTAAAATATTAAGCAAATCGCATCACGCATAACAATATAAATTTAAATATGAAAAATCAACTTATTATTATGTTTTCTGCCTCTGTATGGAGACCATATCTTCTGTCCATCCATAAACCTGGTCTCTGTTGCTTAGACATTAAAAATATTGGATTATTTTGACATATCTATATAAAATAGCTTTAAAATGCATTTTGGTGCCTTCATATCTTCTAAATCCATGCCTAAATTTAGGAATAGTCCAAAAATGTTATTGTGGAGGATCATAATGTATTTTGGAAAATAATATGTTGAGACCCTGCTTGAAATCAATAACAAAAAATACCAGTTAGGGTATCCAAGTAGAAAAACGTGTTTCAGAATTCACAGTCCTTGGAGGAAATTCATGCTTCAGAACAGCATTTCTACAAACCTCAGTGAGGCTAAAGTACCCTTCACTGAAACAACTTCCTTTTGCACAGTGAATTACATTTATTTCTCAGCTTTTTTATTCATGCTGGAGACATACTGTTTCTTTTATCAATACAAACTCATTTGGCTATTATGGATTGCACAGTACATTTAATACTGAAAATGAGTGCACTGTGAAGAACAGCTTTGTGGTTTTTTATCTCACTTTCAGTCTAAACATAGCATGAAATCTTCTCAGACCTGTGAGACTGCTTTGAAGGTGACTGTTCCTTTTCTGATACTCTGATATTTCAAAAAGTCAGCTGCTCTCCTTGTTTGTAATTTTCTCAGTTTCTATGTGGATAAAAAACATTTAAAATACATAGGTTGCTTCACAGGTAATGCTTCCTATTTATTTCTGTGGAAACTACAGAGGCCACAAGGAGCACAATAACACTATTGGATGGAGCAGTAAAAGTAGGAGGTATTTCTTCCAGAAGAGCCCCCATTATTTTGGGGATATAACCACTAACATATCTACTTTTAACAGTAGTAGATAATGACATTCAAACGGGATGAGTAAGATTTCAGACTTTATTTTCATTCAAATTCACCTTTCTGATAATATTTCCTATTTAATACACTGATTTGCCCCAGCAAAATCTCAAGGAATGCTTGAAGAGAAAGAGACTTACTCAGATTTATTAAGAACAAAATAAATGAGTCTTGTGAAATCAGACTTCAGTTTCCAAGTCTATGTTAACATTTTTTTTTATATTCTCATAGTCAGAAGGAATCTTCTGGATCTTAGCACAGAAGAGAGAAGGCGATTTGTGAATGCTCTACACCAAGCCAAGGTGACAATCCACCCTGATATTGTCATTGCCACAAGGAGACGTGATGAAATATTTGGACCAGATGGCAACACACCACAGTTTGAAAATATCTCCATTTATAACTACTTTGTGTGGTCCCATTATTATTCTGTCAGGAAGACTTTCCTTGGTGCAGGGCAGCAGAGCTTTGAAAGAGTTGATTTCTCTCATGAAGGACCAGCTTTCGTCACATGGCATAGGTATCATCTGCTGCAGCTTGAGAGAGACATGCAGGTAAGGATGACAAAAACGTTGAGTCATGTGCTCCTACTGTGCATTGTATGGATGAATTTTTCATTCTCATATTGTCTCATAATAGACAAAAATTATAGCAGCTTTTACCATACATTGAAATTTTGCTTCAGTATCAGTATTAAAAAAGTTATACTAAACTTACTGGAATGTATTTAAGTTTTAGATAGACATTATAAAAATGCTAGTAGTAATAATATTTCAATTCAAGTAATAACAAAAACACATGTTATCTAAAACTCAATATAAAAGTGGATACATATTCCAGACTAGCCCATAGAAAGCATTTAACTGGACCAAAAAAGGTAATTGCTAGTTTTGTACCAAAATCATGATTCTTGACTAACTTAAACTAATCAAAGCAGCAGAAATTCTAAAGAAAAGTATTGCAGAGATTCAGAATCACATTATTTCTATAATTTATGCAACAGGTTAGACACATTAATGTTTTGTGAAACTCTTTCATAAATAAGTGGTTCTCTTGCTTTCCTTTCTTTGTGTAGAATTATTCATAAAAATAATATTTGATTGACTGTCATTCTTTTTAAGGAAGAGAAAATTGAGTTTTCAAGGTTGTTGCCAATTCTGCAATTGGCTTATTTTTTCAGTGTTCTACAAACATCACTGCCATTGTCAGGCCTTTAAAATATATGGAAAAAAAATGGGGTATGAATATTAAATGTTTCTTACTATTAGCAATACGGTTTCATGGAAGTGGGGGATTTTATGAGAGGGATTTGGGACTCAGTTCAATGGTCTAAAAATTTGATTTGGTGAACAGGCAAAGGTATCAAAGTGAAAAGCTACTGAAAGCTTTTCCATAAATTTCCTTGCATTTTCTCCTTTCCATGAAGCAGGACTCTGGTTCTTTTTAAGATATATTTAATGGATTTTGAATATTCCTCCAGCGATCTGTATCATGGATGCCTGTAGCAGAGATTTACTAGTGCCACACTTATATGTTTTAGAACATGCTACAGGATCCCACTTTTGGCCTTCCCTACTGGAACTTTGCAACAGGACAAAACACCTGTGATATCTGCTCAGATGACTTGATGGGGGCTAGAAGCAATTTTGATGTATCTCTGATCAGTCAGAATTCAATCTTCTCTCAGTGGCGTGTCCTGTGTGAAAGCATAGAAGACTATGATAGCTTGG
The DNA here is from genome assembly GCF_019232065.1 of Centrocercus urophasianus. Lineage (NCBI taxonomy): Eukaryota > Metazoa > Chordata > Aves > Galliformes > Phasianidae > Centrocercus > Centrocercus urophasianus. The sequence goes on from NW_024884833.1 coordinate 3,367,781, forward strand.
GAACCATTTGTAACAGTAAGTATGACTAGTGAAAGGTGCTTCAGATGTTTATTATTCCTTTAATAATAAGATTTTACATGGCAATGGATCTTTCCAGCTACAAATTTTAAAGAAAGACTTTAGTCTTTTTTGTCCTTCTTCAAAAGACTCTTCTTTTGAAGAGTCTTTTGGATATTTTTGATTCAAGATTCATGCATCAGTCTTCTGACATAGTAGTTATCACCTAGCTTTCACTGAGGCACTGAATAGCTTGTAACAGAGAAAGAATCGAATTCTTTGACTCCACTTCTTAAGACATTACAGGACCATAGAATCATTTGAGTTGGAAGAGACCATTAAAGGTCATCTTTTCCAAATCCCCTGTGATGAATAGCGGTATTTACAGCTAGAGCAGGTTGCTCAGAGCTCTGTGCAGCCTGACTTTGAATGTCTCCGGGAGCGGAGCATCCACCAACTCTCTGGGCAACTAACATTTTCCAGTGCTTCTCTATCCTTATCGTAAGAAACTTTTTCCTTATATCCAGTCTAAATCTTTCCCATTTTAGACTGAAAGCTTTTCCTCTTGTCCTATCACAAGAAGCCCTGATAATGATTCTGTCTCCTTCTTTCTTATAGCCTTCCCTTCAGATGCTGAAAGGCTGCTATCCAGCCACCTTGGAGCCTTCTCTTCTATAGGCTAAACAGCCCCAGCTCTCTCAGGCTGTACTTGTAGGAGAAGTGTTCCTTCTTAAGCAGTGCCTCCTTAAATCTTGTGCCATGTATAATTTGAAATGGCAGCATCATGTTTTAGCTGAAGCTTAAGCTTTCTTCTTACTTCTCCACTTACAACCTTCAAGGTTTATGTTTCTAACGAGAAAAAATATGTAAATACATATGTTAGCTATGTGGGGTGTATTTTGTATAGGAGTACAGAATCCTATTACACATCTCAGCTACAAGAGCTAAAAATTCTGTATCTGCATGGAAATAGAGTATTATATAGTACATAATTATTATTACTAATTAGTAATACTGAATTCAATGCCTACCTAGTTATCTATATTTCTTTCCCCAGCTACTTTAACAAGATGTCCTCAAAATATTGTTCTAGATCTCATCAAGGGATCATATGAAAAATTACGGGAAATTACGGTAGAACCACAAATTTCAGTAAGAGGCATCTGGATGCTTTCTGAAATCAGTTGTGCAAAGGATTAACACACAGATTAGCACATAGAACTTTATGAGGATTCAGGTTATTTTCCTGAGTGAATGATCTGACTTTTTGTATAGTTTAAAAGTCATTTGTGCGATCTTTTTTTTTCTTTTCTTTTTTTCCCCCTCCCCACAATTCAGTCATTAGGAGGATGCATTCTCTGGTCTAGTGTTCTACATCATTTTTGTTTTCTCACTTCTATCCACTCCCAGGCACTGAAGGTGGTCCCATCCGCAGAAATCCTGCTGGAAATGTTGCACGGCCCATGGTACAGCGTCTCCCAGAGCCTGAGGATGTTGCTCTGTGTTTGGAAGTTGGTATATTTGACACTCCTCCTTTTTACTCCAACTCCACAGACAGTTTCCGTAACACAGTAGAAGGTGAGCAGTGCAAACAAAAAGACTTGGTACAGCTCCAAATACATCAAGGTAGCAGACTCAGCATTTTTCCTGTTGAAAGTGAGCTTGGAGACAGTTTACAGGGTACTAAGAATACACTGTTCTTAGAAATAAGTATTAGCTTATTAACAGAAATAACTCTGGATTAATTACTGGATAATTAAGTAAATTGATAGTGTATGTCAGTTCTTCAAGTGTATAAAATCCCTAAAACTGTTTCACAGATATACTAAGTAGAATCTAGCAAAGATCCATCCTGAGTACAATTCTCCTAGTAAAAAGTTTCTGTAAAGGAAAACAGACCGTCTTTGACCACAAAAAGATGCAGAAGCTTTATCATCCTTAAGCAACTCAAATGTGCTCACAGAAGCTATTCTTGTAAATTAATTATAACAAACAAAGGAAAGAAAAAGCCTTGGTAGTATATGTTGGAATTACATTGAAGTAGTAACAGTTGAGGACTCCTTGATTAACTGCTGGACATGCTGCAGTTTGCTTGTCCTCTCTCAGCCATATAGTTTTTTCCTTCTTTCTCAAACTCTGCACTTTAAATTTTCAGTCACTGGGGTATGAATACACATATCACCCTCAGCAAGTTTGCTGATGACACCAAGCTGAGTGGTGCGGTTGACATGGTGGAAGGAAGGGATGCCATTCAGAGGGACCTCAACAGACTTGAAAGGTGGACCCAGGTGAATGTAATCAGGTTCAACACAGCAAAGTGCAAGGTTGTGCACTTGGGCCAGAGGAATCACAGGCAATCACAGGCATATATACAGACTGGAAGGAGTGGTCCTTGAGAGCAGACCTGCAGAGAAGGACCTGGGGGTCCTGATGGATGAAAAACCTAACATGAGCCAGCAGTGGGCTCTTGCAGCTTGGAAATAAAATGGTATCCTGGGCTGTATCAGAAGTGGGGTGGTCAGCATGGACAGGGAGGTGCTTGTCCCCCATCTGGAGTACTGCTTCCAGGTCTGGAGGCCCAATACAAGAAAGACAGAGCTGCTGGAGAGGATCCAGAGGAGGGCCACGAAGATGACCGGGGAACTGGAGCACCTCCCCTATGAAGACAGGCTGAGGGAGCTGGGCTTGTTCAGCCTGGAGAAGAGAAGGCTGCGGAGTGATCTAATTGCAGCCTTTCGGTACCTAAAGGGAGCCTACAAACAGGAGGGGAATCAACTCTTTGAAACTGTAGTTAATAGCAGGACAAGGGGAATGGTTTTAAGTTGAGGGAGGGCAGATTTAGATTGTCAGGGGGAAATTCTTTACTATGAGAATGGTGAGGTGCTGGAACAGGCTGCCCAGGCAGGCTGTGGATGCCCCATCCCTGGAGGTGTTCAAAGGCAGATTGGATGGGGTCCTGGGCAGCCTGTTCTAGCATTAAATGTGGAGGTTGGTGGCCCTGCATGTGGTGGGGGGATTGGAGATTCATGATACTTGAGGTTCCTTCCAACCCAGGCCATCCTGTGACTCCATTCTGTGATATCCCAGCATAGAAACCAGTCTAAAGATCTGAGACACATTATTCAACCAGCATCTTGGTGTTTTCTTCTGCACTTTAATAATCCAGAGTTTTTAAATGGAAAGACTTATGCAAGGAATTTTGAAATTTATGAGAAGAGTTATGAAATGACAGTTCAGATCACTGTCTAATACAAACATACTAATATTCTGACACTCCTGAAGAACATCATTCATATGACAGAGTAGGATCTGCTCCATTTTCTTGCTCTTGGAGAACAAAAACAAGTATCCGTATCAAGCTTTTAAGTATATATAAAAGTTTGGGATACTTATCACATCTGGAAAATGTGCTGTCATGGCTTCAGCCAATTTATTGATCTGCCTCCGAATTTACTGAACTTCTTGAATACTGGAAAGTTTTTCAGAATGCTTCAGATCTTGACCTATGGCATTGGAGTTATCAGGTGGTTGATACCAACAGTGTTTTGTAGGGCACTTCTTTGAAAAAAAATACAGCATGTGAAACTCTCTGAGATGTGCTAGCATAATACAAGGCAATGATTGGTAAAAGCATGACACCTGGAAAATTTCAATAGAAGTTAACATCTTAAAAATTAATCCTGCAATTGAAAGTTATTTCACTTACACTGAGATGTTTAGATTCAAAATATAAAACTTAATTTTCATGTTATTATGTGCTTTATTTTTGCTGTTTTTACTTTAGATCCTATCAGCCTTGCACTCCACATTCTCAGCATTCTTTCTTGAAGCATATTTGAAAGTTGCACATGGGAATTACGCTTGGGAATTATGCATCCTAGGGACATTTCTCAAATGCCAGTAGTTAGAGAATAAGCTACTCATTTATGTCAAACAAGGCAGCACAACAAATGAAAGCCTTTCAGAGAAAAAATAATATCCAGTTGGGACTGCATCTTCCAAACAAAGTGTTCACTGGAATTTTTTGTGTTCTTTGTTTGCGTATTCAGGGTACAGTGATCCTTCAGGAAAATATGACCCAGCAGTTCGAAGCCTTCACAACCTGGCTCACCTATTTTTGAATGGAACAGGAGGGCAAACACATTTATCACCAAATGATCCCATTTTTGTCCTCCTGCACACCTTTACAGATGCTGTTTTTGATGAGTGGCTCAGAAGATATTCAGCTGGTAAGATGCGCTATGGATGGAGATGGGAGGAATGTCTGTCTTTGTAGTCACGAGATGTGAGGAGCTTCCAGAGGGACAGCAAAATGTCTCCAAGCTCAGGAGAGAAGATTAGAATTCTAGCAGTTAATAAATTTAATGAAGACAGAGTAATAGCAAGTAAGCTCGCTTCCTCACCCCTCTGACATCCATTTTCAAATCATTGTCTGTGAAAGGACTTGAACACAGATGCCAGGCGTAATTCAAGAAAATAAAGTGTGCAAAAGCATGATCTCTGACAGTGTAACTATCTAAGTTCAATGCACTGTGGATCTTCCCTTACTGTTAGGGGTAAATATTTATGTTTCCTCCTGACGAAAAAAAGTCAGTTGCCATTTACATCCTCGCCACTGATTCTGACCACATTTTTTATTCACTACTAGAACTCCAGAACCATAATAATATCTAGAGCTATTCCTCTTTAGATATTTCATATCGAAATTATGATAACTGGTGTAACTGTTGCTGCCTATTCTCCTGCGACTCTGAAATACAAAAAGAAAGGGAATAAAGGAGAAAGTGAATGAAAGTGAGGAAGGAAAAAGGCAGAAGGAAGTGCAAGGAAGGATGGAAGGAAAGAAGGAAGCAAAAATGAAAAGAAGGAAAGAAAGAGGTTGGCATCAGTGAACTGGGGAGAGAATTCTATGTTACTCAAACAAACATCTGTGCTCTGGTCTGTACAAAGAAGCAACTGTATTACTCTTAAACAATCCAGCCCCCTCTGCCTTCTACAGAAGATGGTTGCTGTTGAACAACTGAGGCTTCTTTGTGCAGCATTCACAACCTACAGCATGGGCTTTTCCATGCCAACTCTCAGAGAAAACACTGTATGTCTTTGTGGTACTTACATGACATCACAAGCTTTTTCATTGTTTTACTGAATGGAAGTTTGGCTTGTGGGTTTGTTTTGTTTTGTTTTGTTTTCAGCTGACCTTTTCCTGACTTACCATAAAATTCCAGAAAACTTCCACTGGAAATCATATCAGCTGCCCATCTGAAATGCTCGAGATCTTTGACGCAGTTGCAGTGTTAGATCACAGCAAAAAGGGTTTCCTTGTCCTCATGTTTGTACTCCTCCTTGCTCAAGCAGAAAGAAATGAGATGTCTACCACAGGCTTAATTCTCAGCAATTTACTGGGGGGGACAGGAGAGGAGAAGGAAGAAGCTTCTCAAGTGCCCTGAGTCACTATTAAAAAAGCCTGAAATCTTTCAAATGACATAATGATTTCAATTTTATTTACAGAAGTGTGATTTAAATTTCTAATTTAGATATCTCTACATATCCCCTGGAGAATGCCCCTATTGGACATAACCGGGAGTACAACATGGTGCCTTTCTGGCCTCCAGTTACGAATAATGAAATGTTTGTTACTGCACCAGAAAACCTGGGATACAGCTATGACATTGAGTGGCCAGGTAAACTATCCAATCTAGGTGTTAACTCTTTTTCTCCCACCACATTTTTCTCCTTTAAAGCTTACATATCATACAAAAAATCTGAACAAAATTTGTTCAAATTATATAATATTTGATGATTTTGTAAAGGCCTATTTCTCTTTGCTCTTCTGGTCTTCCAAATCAGTTGCATTTGAGATTTAGTACGAATTCATAGCTAGCCATTGCAAACAGCTCTCCCCACCCAACAGAGTTCTTGAGGAAGTTATTTGTATGTATTATTTGCACTTTGTCATTATTCCTGTATCATGTGTCTTCCTTAAGACACATGATGTTTCACTCTCTTACTTGAGAGAGTGCAAGCCAGATAGCAGAAGAGACGTCCAGGCCCATTTGTCACATTTTGGAACAAATAACCAAACAAAATTTCAGCTACTTCTAATTCAAAATTCAGTAAATCATGACAGATATTGAGCTTTGGCCTGTCCCTTTAATAGCATTTACTTTTAATAAATTTTTCTTATGCTTTCCTTCCTCTAGGTCGGGCTCTTCGTGTAACAGAAATGATAACTATTGCAGTAGTGACTGCACTCATTCTTGTTGCAATTATCTTTGCTGCTGCTGCATGCATTGTACGTGCCAAGAAGAACAGGAATGAGTTGCATCAGCCTCTTCTCACTGATCAGTATCAACACTATTCAGATGATTATGATGGCATATCAACACCGGGCCAGTCTGTCGTATGAAGAGATGACTGTGACTAAAACTGATTATTTTGTCATATTTTTAAATGTTTGTCATCCAACTGTTTTAAAATAAGGAGCATAAACTGTCAGCTGTCGTGATATATTTGTTTCAAGCTTTACCTCCACCCTCATCACACTCAGATATCAATAAATCATCCTTTGAAATGCTAATTTTATGTTGACTTTAGTAGAATTTCTCTCATTCTTCAGGGCTCACATACAGGCTCTCTTCATGTACATTTCTGAAAAATATCTGGTAAAATTTAATAACACGCTGAAACTCAATGTAATTTGACTTTATTTAGCCTCTATATCTGGAATCTTTTGCAGGGTATTTTTCTGAAAGCATAAGGCAAAGTCAAGAATGGGACTGAGCAAGTGCAGAACTCAGTAGCAAAGGCAACTTGATTCAAAAGCACAATCCAAAATACAAGTCAGAATTTTCAGCTAAGTTAGCAGAAATATGCTTCTGTTGTGCTAGGCATGGAGCTACAAGGGAATACCGAGAGGAAGGTTATGCCTGGAATCCATCATTCCTCTTGGAATACTCAGTGTTTCTGAGTGTCTTTGTGAAAAGACCATATTGTGCCATATTGTCATTGCTTTCACTTAGATAACCCACTCCAGCCTTTGGCAACTTCAGCCCTGAATTCAAACACAACTGCTTGAAGAAAGCATTCCTTTGAAAGGACAGTTGTTAGCAGCCTTTTTTCTATCATGAATATTATTAACAATTACTATTATTGTTGTTATTATTCACTCAACTACTCTCTTTCTCTCTCCTATTATCTCCTTTACAGATTATACTATCCACAGCAATGAGAGAAATTAATTCAGTTCCCTCCTTCTGAGAGAATTTAAAGTTATACATCTTGTATGTTAACAGAAGTCCCTTGGTATAATGCTGAAAATTGATTTGGAAAAATTGTCATATTCAAATGTTGTTGAACGTATTGTGCTAACATCTCAGGATTCATGAGCCAGCAGGAGAACAACAATCTGAAGCCTGCTTTTGCATCCTGAAGAAGTACGTGAGGAACTTTGGGCTTACATCTCACCTCCTCTCTCTCACTGTACTTGATAAAATTTACCTGATCACCTTCTCATGCTGGCTTAGAGAACCTATTTGTATACACTTTTTTTTAAATTTAGAGACATTCCTTGGGTCAGATTAATGAATCCCACACCATGTACACAGTCCTCTCATCATCAAACTATAAAGCTGAGCTCTCTCTTGGATTGAACTCCTACAGTAAGCAACAGCTATCCTAGTCGGTAAGTTATGAGGCAAAACAAAGAGCAAAACAAAAACTCTGCTCTTTCCAGCTCTTTTCTATCTGCAGTGCTGAATTCTACGGTTGCAGTGGGTTATGAGGTGTGCTGGAAGCACACATAGGATGCAAAGGGATACATATTTTACACCTTGACAGTGATACAAATAGTAAAGTAAGCACTCAAAACTTAATTTACAAACCATAAGACATGGACAACATCAAAATTTTATGTAAGCAGCTTATATTTAGGCAGAAAATTTTCATCTGTGACCCTCAAGTCACAAAAGTAAACTGGACAACAGACTTTTTGCATTGCAGTTTTCGATTTACTTACAGTTCAGCCAATTACTACAGCAGTTACATATGCAGCAGTTCAGATTTCATCTTAAATGCCTACTTCTGCCATTCTTGCCTACACTGAGTAGCAACCTAAAAAATCATCCGCTTCAGTGATTTCAGAGGATTAAAGTAGGGTACTTTGGATCAAGGTCAAGAGATCTGGATTTTTTACTTAGCTCTGTTACTGACCTGTTGAATGTTCTTAGGTAATGTATTTTTACCACTGTGACTCATTTTATTCAGTTCTGAAATGGGGATAATAAAATTTTCCTTATAAATTTCTTTTACTTCTGTGGATGAAACAAAATGCACAGAAGCTTGGTTACAGAAGGAAAATGGCATGGCAAAATCAGATCTTTTGAAGAGGACTTTGGACATTAAAGTCATTCAATACTTAAAATGGAAACATACATTTTGAGCAGGCCATAAGTCTTGTAGTTGAATGACTAAGAAGACCTGCCTACTAGTTGCACTGCCACACAAAAATGAGGGAGGCAAGGCAAGGACTTCTAAAGAAAAGAAACAGCAACACGGGTATTAAAGAAAAAAGGAATGTAGAGAACTGTGTCAGTTATAAGTTAGTTCTTTGGTGACTTTTTACAGTACTCTGAATTACACCTGGGTTTAGTGAAAAACATTCCTACTTTCCACTGAAGTTGTTTGGTGTTTGCTCCTGAACTAATACGACAGGAAATCTAGTTTAGGCTTGAAATTTCAAACTGCCAGCAGAATTAAGAGAGCCAAAAATGCACCAGAAATTAGATAACTTTTAGTCTTTTGCTGGCTTTGTGAAGGCAAGAGCAGGTAGCAAAAAATCACAAAGAGAAGAGGAGACAAGAAGATTTTGAAAATACAGTAACTAAGTTCTAAGCACAGTAATTGTGAAGGGCAGTAATTGTGAAGGGATATCCATGGGAAGGTTTCTTAGTATAGGGTTGTAACACAGTTAGCTGAAGTGATGAAACAATAGAACAAAGTCAATGTTGAATAGATGACAATGCAAAAAGCAGCTGTGACGTAGGAAACAAGAAATTGGCTCTATTAGGAACAAACTGAAAGGAAGCTCAGAATTGGATGCAAGCAAAGATCTCTGAAGTATTGTTTGACAAAAGCTTACGCATAAATAAGAAATACATAATTTATGTATCACGCAGAAATTGGCAAAAAATTGGTATGATGCAAAGTGAATTGAAACCCTTGAGTGCAAATAGTGATAGTGGTTTGTTGTTTTTTTTTTTTCCACAAAAAGTTATTAGCTTAATAAACTGCCATATTGTCATTGCTTTCACTTAGATAACAGTGACTATTTCATGAAAAAAATATATATGTTTAGGCCTCTTAAGAGTCCTCTTAAATGAGGATGTTAAGATTTGCCTTCTTAGTTCTCTAAATTTTGTCTTTTGAAATTTATTTTTCTTATAAAAAAAAAAAAATTAGTGAATTAAAATAAAGAAAAAGCAACTCAGATTCTCTCCAGACCTTTAAGCAGGTAAAAGTTTTGAGAATCTGCAAGAAGAGAGACTATATAGATGATAATACAATAATGAAGAGCCAAGATAGAATAATACAGGTATATTTTTCTAAGTCAGTAATAATCAACCTCCATTTTCTGTAACATGAACTTACTAACTTTGGAAATAAATAGGCAATGTGGAGTGAGGGTAGAGAAACTGTCTTACAATGAAGAAATTATTAGTAGTATTTCTGCATCTAGACTGCAAGTGATTTCTGTTCAAGAACACTTAAAATTGTACAAAAAAAAAAAAACTTAAGCTCATCTATAAGGTGTTTGAAGCATTTTAGCAAATCAGCTAATGATTATGTATTTGAGAACAGTGATATTTTATGGGGAAGGTAAGGTAGAAATGTTCAGTGTAACTACAAGCTTATTAATTTAGAATCAATATCATGACACACTATGTAATAATAATAATAATAATGATATGGAATAAAATACAGTGTGGATTTATCAAAGTTACACTGTTTTACTAAACTTAATAGCTTCCTTTGATATTATAATTTACAAATTTTATTCAGGAATTATATTGATAGTGAAATCTTTGATAAATTATCACGTGCTTAGCCATGATATGCTAGGAATCAAAGTCGGGTCTGAGATCTGAACAGGGAGGTAGTTATACAGTATCAGAAGAAACACTAGCGCTCCCAGCCCCTCCAGCCTTTTAATTAAAGAATTACAAAGACTGAGTCATGCTTACTTAGCTTTTCCCAAAAAACACAAAGCATCAGTGCATGGCTAGTCATCACTTCTAGGACAGCACTGGAAATGATTACACAAAGTAATAAAGAAAACCTGAAGAAATCTCTTTATGAGCTGAGGATCGTTAAGAGAAATTGAGATGGCACAGTAATGACATCTTCCATCCTGCCCTGTATTTTGGTAAAATGGATTTATTTTCCCACATGCAAAGTTTGCTAGAGAGGAATATATTTTTTTTTTTAATAGAATAAGTTTACTGCAGAAAACCTTATGCTACCAGCGTGATACCAGCACGAAAATAGCAAAAGTAATTGTTCGTATGTTGTAGTTTGTTCAAGAGATGTACTGTATATCCCTTCAGTTTAACAGATGAGCATCTGCTTTGGACAGAGCTTATTTTTTATCCAAGAGAAATATTCCTGAACCTGAAAGTTTCACCTCTTCTTATTTGGAAGTGCTGGTTAATCATGACATTATGTTGACATAGAATTGGAATGATTCTCAAGATGCATCACTGAAATATATTTAGTTAATCATCGCAGTATTTTTATTCTTCACAAAGTGCCTCAAAACTAAGTATTTTATTAACAAAATAATAATTTGACAAGAATGTCTGATTAAAAACTGAAATGATTATTAATTTGAATTAATAATATTAATATTTGAATCTGAATTGATGAATATCCTCTCTAAAGATTTAATCTTAACTTAAAATCTCATTTAACCTCCAATTTAGAAATTCCTGGCCTCATCGGGTAGTTTGTTCAGATGCTGTTTTATGAAGATAGTAAAGGGAATAGCAGCCACAATATCTGCTTCTTGATTCTCTCTGGAGGGAATGAAATTATCAGAATTCCAACTGAAAGTAAGCTTTCATTGATTTAGGCATCGTTTTTCAAAAATAGAGAACTATGTGCATCATTTAATGTCATCCTGCAATTCTTAGCCTTGATATTCAAAGATATATGAGATAAGCCACAGCACATTACCTGTATCTTTTTTCCCTTTGTCCCTCCAAATGCTAGGGTCAGTTAAGGCAATCTAAATAATAATTTAATGCAGAATGTTACGTTTGCATGCACATACAAAGTGACTTTAAGAGCACTGCCTTGTCTGTCAAACAAGTATGGATTTGGACTTGATAACAAGTAAAATCAATCCCATCACTGAACAAGTCCTACATCTTCCTGAAATCAATATTTCTGTTCAGTAGAACAGGGAACTATGGTACTTTGAGTGGACAAGGAAGATGAATACGTAAGGCAGAAGTAGTAATGCAAATTAGTCATGATTGATTTGTGGACTGTGCCTATCAAGATTTTAAGATGTCCAGACAAATTTCCTGCTTATACTGGTGTTAAGTTTTATTTTGCTTCAGTTCAGAAAGGCTAAGAGTAAACTACTGATATTGATAAAAAGCTTTCTCCTGAAGATTTTTTTTTTCCCCACTTGAAAAATCTTGAGGGAGAAGAGGACAGAGGAAGAAAGTGTTTGTTGCGGAGCTGAAAGTTGTGTTCTAACTGAAATGGTCTCAGGCTATTAAGCTTGAAGTTTGCAGGAAAAACAATATTCCTCTCTAGACTACCACAAAATAATATACCTAAAAAAAAAAAAAAAAAAAAAAAAAAAAAAAA
>NW_024884833.1:3379751-3398365 GCF_019232065.1 Centrocercus urophasianus
AAAAAAAAAAAAAAAAAAAAAAAAAAAAAAAAAAAAGGGTAGCTCCAAACAATATCAAGGCACCTTGGGCCTCCAAGAACAATTTTTCCTATCTGTAATACTTTCTACAAATCAATAAATAGGAATGATTCTCTGTATGAGCAGCATAGCTAAAGGCAAAAAATAAAATAAAAGGAAATAGAACTGCACAATTTAAAGATTATTCCATGCAAGAATCAAAGGAGCAAATGCTGATTTAGGCTGGACTTACAAGACAGGGATCATCAGTATTTCTTTTTAATTTACACAGCAGAAAATGTCACCCATTCTAACAGCTACCAAGGAATTGCATTAAAAAAGAGCATAAAAAAAAGCAATTGTTTTTGAAGTAGGTTGAAATTTCCACTTCATATATCCTTATGAACAATACTCTTACACCACGCCTTCAAGACTGCCTGTGGCAAGATTCCTTCACGCACCCAAGAAGGAAGAGCACAGCAGAGGGCTGGGGAAGGGGAAGGGGAAGGGGAAGGGGAAGGGGAAGGGGAAGGGGAAGGGGAAGGGGAAGGGGAAGGAAACCTCTCTGAACTAGAGACAAATGGCAATAAATGTTAATTATGGTTCTTGTCCATTAGATGTTAAACAAGTGACAGGAATGATAGACCATGTCCTCTTAACTATGGAAGATGAGATGAGGTAAAATAAGGATAATCACCCAACAGTGGCTCTCTGGCCTGAATAGTCCATGGCTGAGTATCTCAGGATCATGTCCTGTATCATCCCCAGGAGCTGCTTATTGAGCCCTTGGATCAGGGATCTCAGTTTTGACCTTTTCTTGTGTCATGCAAGTGTACAGCAGCTCCCTACCCTGACTAATCATTGTAGTTTACGCTTCTTTGCTGTAAAAAAATATGTTAAAACCTCCTGTTCTGCCTCCTGTCTCAACCCTTGCTCAGACACAGCCCACTAATACTAAGGCAAGTGTGTCAGCCTACAGGTAAGAGAAGAGTTTGCCTTTCAAATATTTTCAAATAGTCTGCAATAGTGGAAAACACCTGATCTGGTAGTGATGATGTCATTGTTGGAGGGCTGGACATCTCAGGAGAGCTCCATTAATAGGGTCAGACAGAGAAAGTAATTACTGATGGCTCATTAAGGAAACTGAATTTCATTTATAACACCCATTCACTAGCTGAGTTCTTGAAGGACTGTGGTGATTGGCATCACACCTTGCTGAAAGCAGGCCCTCTGCACATGGCTGAACTCACATACATGAGGGAAGAAATTGCCTTCTGGAAGAACTGTTGCATATAAAGTTTTGACCTGAAAAGTTCTTTCCAAAAGAGCTGACAAATGAAAATAAATAAATAAATAGATAGATAGATTGATAGATAGATAGATAGATAAGAAGAACAACTGAGGAATGGGAGGCAATAAGGAGAAATGAGAGCTAAAATACAAATGAATTCTTTTAAACAGCAACTTGGTTTAGTGAGGGATGCTGCTGCCTATAGAAGGGCATTGGAACTAGATAATCTTAAAGGTCCCTTCCAACCATTCTGCTTCTACAATTCTATGCTCTATACAGCCATACTCCAAGCAGGTCTTTAGCTCTTTCTCCTACACCTCTCAAGCAGTTTTGTTTTTAGAATAACAAATAAACTTGTTTATTGATTGGCATGTACGTGCTTTCTGTGGGGGATGGAGGAGGAAAAACTTTCTAAAATCCAAGCAGAAGCTGCCTCTCCTAATCCTAGTCATCATTTTCTGCAGGCAACAGCCTCTCAGAAGTCTCAGAAGAAAATCAGCCTTGTGTTTTCGCATATCTTCCCGACCATCCAAGCCTCTCCTTTCCCCTGCAGCCTGCCGGATCGGAGTGAAGGAGGGAGGCAGAGAAGCGATGCCCTGCCCCCGATTCGCCACCAGGTGGCGCTGCCTCAGTTCCCCTTGGCACGCTAGGGAGCAGAGTTGCGTTTGGTGCAGGTGGTCAGCTCTGACTGCTCCAGTCACAGCGCTTACCGCACGCCAGCTCGCCAGCCCTTTCCCTCGCAAAACACCTGGTTTCTCAATTCTCAATTGGCTTACGCTGTGTTTCCAACCCCGACAAGCAAATGGAGTCCAGTAGCTGTTAAGTAAAATTGTATTGCTGTCTCACATGTGCTGTCTGGGAGAGAAAAGGGAATTTCTATTATCCACCATCAGACGCTGATGTTGAATTTTCACTTAAACCTCTCTAGGGGTTATACTGATAGTCCCCGAGAGATGGATACATTTTTGATGGCACGTGCAGAGATGAGTCTTTGATGCATGGAGATTGAAACCAAGAAGCCAGGAAAAAGGTGAGATCATGGCTGCATTTTTTTCTACACCCTTGCTCTATCCATAGGTATGAGAGTCTGAAAGGATATCTGTAACACCATAAAACTAGTCATTGAGGTATTCCATTTCATTCTGAACTTCAGTGAAAACTATCTGTAGATCAGAGAGTGTTTTAATATCTAGAACAACTTCAGAATAATGCTTTGTGGCTTTGTAAGTCAAATGCTTGGATATCTATTAATTTGACAAGATTATGTGTATTTTAAGTGACTCCCCAATAGATCAGGGTTTAGAATTAATCATTTACTAAGGAAAATGCCTTTACTATCTGGATTAAAAAATCTTCCAAATGTCTAATCAACAGAGAGTCAATCTGTAGATCTTCCTTCCGCTTCCCCATATCTCTGGCTGATAAGCTTACTTATCAGCATAGACCTTACTTCTGGAGGCCTCTTTGTGTAGCAGAGGAGATAAATTCCATTCAACACAGATAAAGAATTTAAATTCCTAATTCTATTCTAGTGTTAGAATTTAGTTGGTACTTTCCTTAGCTGTACCTAGATATGGGTGCTTTCTGACATTATCCTGCTAGATTTAACCTAAGAGAGAACAGATTAGTTTGTGGAAAGGTTGGGCCAGGAAATAGGAGATTCTGAACAACTGCAGTTATAGTTCACAAAGATAGGAAAAGTTACCTCAGGAATTGCTTTGGCAGATGTCTGAAATCTCTGACTATATTTAGGGCTTGACAGACACGCACAGAGTCATCTGGTAAAGTTAAGATCAGCAGTGGTAACAATCAAGTGGCTGTAATTAACCTCAGTCTAAAATCAAACCTGAACTTGAGATTTAGTCACCTGGCCAGACTGAAATCTGACTCTCATCCTGAGGCAGGCAGACTAATTAGAACCAGGAAATTCCAGGAGACGTGACTAGGGCTACAGTTTGTGCTAGGCAACTGGTACTATTATGGGCTATTAAAACGTGTCAGAGTATGTGCCTGAGTCAGATTTTGAATTAAACAATCAAAGCCAGAAGTAGAGAATCAATTGGAGTTAAATTTAGGCTTTACAGGGACTGCCCAGACAAATTTAATGCTTACAGTCATTTAGGTTAACAACATAATTGCATGTCTAGTGCACGTAGGCACCAGCAGCTAAGGATAAGCCATGGAGATAATATCATGGGTCATGTATATGTAATTACAGAGTGTTGTTGATAGGTTAGATCTACTATGATCAAGAACCTGTGCAGGGTTGCAGGTTGCCACTGATAGGTGACAAGAAATGAGGGCACCTTGCCTGACATTTAAACTGGCTCAATGGCACCATGTCTGAATGAAGATTACTGACAACTGGCATCCTTCAAGTGTCAGTTCTGGGAGCAATGCTCTTTAATATTTTCATCAGTTACATTGACAGTGGGATCAAGTGCACCTTCAGCAAGTTTGCAGATGACACCAAACTGTGGGGTGCAGACAACACACCTGAGGTACAGGATGTGATCCAGAGGGACCTAGACAGGCTTGAAAAATGGGGCCAGGGGTCATCATGATGTTCATAAAAGCCAAGTGCAAAGTCTTGCACCTGGGTCACAATAACCCTTATTATCTGTAGAAGCTGTAGGATGAAAGGACTGGGCTCACAGCCAAGTAGAAAAGAACTTGAGGGCATTGGTGGATGGCAAGCTGGATATGAGCCAGCAATGTGCTCTCGCAGCCCAGAAAGCCAAATATATCCTGATCTGCATCAAAAGAAACTTGGTCAGCAGATCAAGGGTGGTGACCCACTCCTATTCTCTGTGCTGGTGAGGCCACACCTGGAGTACTGCATACAGATGTGGAGTCATATGGGCAGGAGAGACATGGACCTGTCAGTGAGCATCCAGAGGAGGGCCACAAAAAATGATCCAAGGGATGGAACACCTCTCCTATGAGAACTGTATGAGAGAGCTGAAGCTCTTCAAAGGTTATAAGAGGTTTTGAGAAAGAAGTGGAGAAACTTTTTAGCAGGGTCTGTTGTGACAGGACGCTAAAACATGGGATATTTAGACTGCATATAAGGAAAACTTTCTTTACAGTAAGGGTGGTACTGGAACCCTGTAGGCACTGGAACAGGCTGCCCAGAGATGTAGTGGATGCTCCAATCTGACAGACATTCAAGGTCAGACTGAACCAGGCTCTGAGCACTTGATCTGTCTGTAGATGTCCCTATTAATTGCAGGAGAGTTGGGCTGTAGCATGACACCTATGAAGCAAGATTGAGGGAGTAATGCTTGTGTAGCTTGGAGAAAAGAAAACTTTGGGAGACCTCATTGAGGCCTTCCTGTAATCTATGATTCTATGATTCTATGATTCTATGACTAGATGACCTTTAAAGTTCCCTTCCACTCAAATGATTTCATGAGTTTACTCTGACTTGAGTAAAGGCATAAGGTAAGTTTCTAGGCAGTTGATTAACTAAAACAATGATAGTATGGAGCTTAACATTAATGTTGGCAGGGCAGAAAAGTGTAAGAATTATTTTTTTAAAGAGAAGAGTTTTCAGATCTAGTTCTGTGCCTGGTGAAAGTGCCTGTGAAGATTAGGTGACTAAGGTTGTTATGTGACAAAGTGAGTGCTTTTAAGGGGGAGGAAAGTACTATGCTAATGTCTGAATTGGGGTTGTCTGGTGAAAGAGATGAACTTAGATTAGATCAATATTAAAGAAAATAAATCTGGTGATAAAGTCTGTTGGAAATATTGATAGTTACTAGTTTATCATGATATTAGGACTTAGCCCAATAAGAAATCATCTGCTGATCTGACAGATGGAATTTGAGCAAGCAGAATTTGATTTAGGAGATGGAAAACAAAACAACAACAAGAACAACAACAAAAAAAACAAGTAAAATCTACATCATGAGTGTAGAGAGCACGTGAAACATGAAAGAGTGAATGAAATCTATAGACTTCAAAATGTCAAGTGAGTCGCTAAAGATCATTTATGACTAACTACTATGGATAAGATTCAGTCAGGGAATGAAGTTGAGATCAGGAGGCAGAATTAGGTTGACAAGGCCATTGGGTTGGATCTATAGACAATCCTGTTTGATCTTGCTGATAGGATAATGAAATAGAGCCACAGTGCTGAAGCTGAATTGAGGCTGGAGGTCTGCTTCAAATTTACTACAATCAGAACAGACCTACATTTCACATCAAAACAGTATTCTTTTGACAGATAAGGATATTTTGTCTCAGCTGAGTAGACACTGGTGCATGGTAGTGCTTGCGTGTTTCTACATCACAAGCGTATAATTTGAAAAACATGAGCTGAAAATTGCATGTAATCAAATCAGGAATGTGTTACATTTTGGGTATGGTTTACCTATTTGGCGGGAGATAATTCAGCCTAGGAATTATTTTCACCTTCATCCCTGCTCATACATGTTAATGAAGTTCCTGTTAAAAGCTGACGGCAGGAAAACTATTGATCCCAGTGTGTTTGTTCAGTGTTTATTATTTTCCCAGCAGGAATAGGAGGGTTGGAAATATACTTAAGCTACTTAAAATAATGAGCTGCTTCCTCTCTTTCCAGCACTTAAAATAATAGTTTGGGGGAGGATGAAGAGTCATTCCTGCCAATAATTGAATAGATCTACTTTATTTCATTCCTCCCAAAGATATCCAAGTTGTCTGTAATAAAGGAATTTTCTATACCTGGCAGCTGTGAGAACATTGCTTGTTTCCAACAACAAATAGAATCAGCCTTCAGCACCACATTCACTGACATCTATCTTGTGTTCTCTATCACTGTAAATCTAAGCAGAGTCTGTGGTGTTTTTTGTAAAGTCTGGAGACTGCATACCCACTCCTTCAGTGAATAAACATCTATGTAGTTTATCTAATAAGTAAAGACTAGCTGACATCAAGTGGTGTACAAAGGAGAAAAGGGAAGAGGACGCACAAGCCATCTTAAATAAATAATGTCAAAAGTGAATCTTTCAGCAGCAAGATAAAGTAGAACAGCATTCATGACCCTCTGTACATGCACTTCCTGACCTTTCATGCTTTTCCACTGCTTGGCTGGGAGAAGCATTGTACTTTGAACATTGAATATTATATCTTTCCTAGGAAAGCCCGCAAGATCTGTGCCAGGTCTGGGTTTGGATTGCTACCCTCTCCTCAGGAGACTTCACTTATTTACAAAACACAGAACTGGTAGCAAAACGAGGAATGTGCTCTCAACAAAAGTACTCCTTTCTTAGCTCAAGAGACAGCACTTCTGTTATGACCTTGAAATTTCTGAGGAATTAAGATTTGTCTTAGCAGCAAACTTAGAAGTTTAATGTACATTATGAAATTCCTGAAAATCCAAGGGCATATTGAACTTATTGACCAAAATGAATATGTTTAATTACTGAAATACTAGTATTATATCAGAATACAGAAGATTTAATACAAAATAAATCAATAAATATATCCAATACAATGTCTTGAAAATGAAACAGCTTTATTGACTTACACGTAAAGTAAGGGGGGGAATCTGTCATACTTGAATTTATATATTTGGAGATAGACTGTAAAATGTACTCCTTTACAAACTGTACAGATTCTGGTACTATAAAGAGCACTATGTACCCTTGAGTCTTCCTTCCTGCACCCACCCTCTCAGACCTCCCAGACACTGATTTTTGTGAAAATTTGACCTGCATAGAGGTTTCTTGCTGATAGCCAAGAATGTACTAATACTCTTCTTTAGTAAAACTAAATATGGATCGTAACACACTAAATCTTTTCAGATAGCACCTAGGAGCTATTGCCCTCCAAGACCTGTCCAAGGCTCTGAGTACATAAAATAGCAAAGGAAGTAATTTTGCAAATGATCAGTAGTTTCGTGAGACAGAAAAAGAGAAAGAGAATCGAGGAGGCAGTTGCTCAGTGATAGCATCCAGCAGGCTTTGCATGGATGGTGCGTGATAGAAAACAATTCTAGGCGCATTTGGACAGTCTCAGTGGGTCTCAAAGTATCTCTTACAAATTCTGAGCATTGGGACTTCTTAGAAATCAATAATGTATTTACAATAAAAGGAACTGATGGGTACCCTATCTTGAGACTGGGTTGATAGAATTTCACAACCGTATGTTTTAGCTACACTTGAGAATGTATACATTCTGATGATGAAGTTTTGTCTATTGTAATTACGGTTCCTTTTTTCTTTTTTTTTTCTTTTTTTCTTTTTCTTTTTCAGTTGTTTTTCTCCTTGAGTATCTGCCCAACTCCTGCTGTTAGAAATTATGTTTTATTTTGAAAACTAGAAATGAGCATAATGATGGTGATAAATACATAATTATGGAGCAAGAACAACCCTATCTTCAACTTCTTAACATAACTAACATGTGGAATACCTTTCACATATACTACTGGAACAATAAAAATAGGAATTTGCTCACTGTGCTTTCCCTGAAACCAAAAATACATGCCCTCAAATGACTCATTTTCACGTCATACAAAAGTTTCAGAATCCTAAACGTCTTAATCATGCCGGAACGTAGTAAAACATTGTAATTGGGTAATAAAGCCACAAAGTTTCTCTGTCCAGCCAAGATGAAACAAAACAAATTTGAATGGCTCTGCAAGTCAGGTGTTCCTTATGAATCAGTCTAATAATTATAGTCTTGTATTATTCTCTGTTTATTGGTTGGATTGGCACAGATGTATTATTAATATAATAATACACAGATGTATGTATTATTTTTGTTGCTTTTCTTTGTATTAATCATTTTGCATCCCCTGCTTTCTCTTTTCATCTCTCAGTTCAGACATGATTTAACTGTTTTGCTACCACTTGCCAAATAGATTTCACTTCAATGTAATATGATAAGATGCTTCCATTCAGGAAGAAAAGATATTGTAGATTCTATTCTGTACCCAGTATATCGGACCTAGCTGACCTCTGCTTGAACCTAGCTGTAGTTGGCTCCTTTGGTACTTCTCTGGAGTACAAGAATGGCTGTCCTCCCAGGAATAGTTTAGTGAGCATATGAGCTCCATTTAGCAATTCTGGAAGCTCTCACTAGGTTCACATTGTCTCCAGTTAAGTTCATAGAATCATAGAATCACAAGGTTGGAAACAATCTACAAGATCATCTAGTCCAACTGTGCTCCCATCACCTTTCCTACCACAAGCTACTAAACCATACCTCGCAACTCCTCATCCAGACACTTCTTGAACACCGCCAGGGACGGCGATTCCACCACCTCCCTTGCAGGCCATTCCAGTGCCTGACCACTCTCTGAGAGAACAAGTTTTTCCTCACATCTGAAGTTCTGTACCTGTCAATAATGATAGCCCTCTCTTAAAACACAACCTTTCTTCTGTAACTCCACTGAACTACAGGCAAATGCCTGTAGATTAGTAGGAAAATAGATGCATAAAATTGGCAAAAAAAATTGTTTGTTTTTGAGAAAAGTTGTTGTGTCAACTCCTTAGTATTCCACTGTATCATAGAGCAATACCTTAGGTTATTTTGTTGTAGTACTTTGCAGGGTCAAACCATGACTCCTAAATCCATGAATCTATAGCAATGGCTTCTGGTGGAGAATCTGTGCTGTTGTAATACAATGAAGGGGCAAGGTGTCAAGTGTGTGCAAGTTGTTTATCCTTGTCAGTGTTGTGATTATTTTGATGCTGGTGTGGAGAATTTATTTTATTTTATTTTATTTTATTTTATTTTATTTTGTCAATGATATTTGTGAAGATTGTGTGATGAATGTATAGAAGCATGATTTTTCTTTCTGTAAATTCATTATAAACTCTATTTCACAGTACTAAACCAGCCTGTTCACCAGACATTTGACAATATTGGCATCCTTAAAAGGGGAAGTAAGCTGAAGGGAATCATACAGTGGGCTTGCCAGGGAGCATTGGTCATGGCACTGATGTGCCCTCATGGCCTTCTGAGCATTCTCCACCTGCAACATCCTCAGGCAATTTTGTTGTAGCTTGACATCTAGTAAAAGGGTAGATTTTCCTGGCAACTAATGAAATGATAAGTGAAGTCTATTTTATTTTTTTTTTCCTTCTTGTTTGACAAGATAGAGATAGAAATGAAAACTCAATCAAGAGTTATAAAACACAATCTAACACTTCTCACCTGCGGAAGAAAATAAGGGAAAGAGTGGGGATGAACTGGGGAGGGACAAGCACATTTTTTCTGTTTAGACAGACAGTTGCATTAATTTTTCCCTTTGGGAACTATGGCTTTTCTTCTAGCAAATTTCCATTAATACCTCTTTGCCTTTCAGTTAAAACATGTATAATATACTGCCATATCTTGTAAACCTAACTGCTGCTGAGAATAATAACTGACCTGTGCACTCTGGCTTTCTCCACTTTGAACTCATAAAGCCATCAGTTTTACACTTCCTCATATGCTCCCTCACGTAAAGTACTCCCTCAGAGAGTAGGGCAAGAGATGCCTAATCTGTCCCCTTGCCCTGCATATGCCCATTGAGAAGGCATATGCAAAATTACATTGGTCACTGACTGTTGGTACAGATCTGAATGCTTGCTTTTACCGAGTATAATGAGGAGTCAGGTGCAATATCTGAAAGCAGAAAACTACCCTCTCTTTCATTTTTATGAAGCCTATCATGGTAAGCTTCAGGAAGTGAGAGAATTAAAAAAGTATTATATGCTGCAAAAGGAATAACAACAACAATTATATAATAATACATAATGACCATAATCATAAATCAGATGTGGATTAAGGAGTGAGAAAACTGAGTGTAAGGGAAGAAGTCAAGTGAAAGACAAGGGAAACAAGAGCTCTCAGATAAAAAGTGAAGGAGATTCAGAGCACAACAAATGCTGGAAACCGATGTGGAAAAGAACTGAGATTAAGCAAAGAGAAAAGGCAAGATGTAAAACAAAGGGCTTTGACCTTATATAATGGTTCTTAATGCTTGGGATGTAAAATGGGGAATATAACAGCTGTCTCATCTCTTACTGAAAAAGGAGAAAGAAGGAGAAATGGGATATTGTTAGATTTATACTGAAACTTAATTGGCAGAAGGGAAATCAGCAGTGAGATCAGTTCCAACAAAGCAAAAATGCAAAACTGAAATAAGTAAGCTGAGTATAGGAGTTAAAAGACATTGGTGAGAGAAATAAGGTTAAATCAAGAAGTAATTGAATGGGAAGAGGTCAGATGTGGGTGAAAATAAAGCTTGTAATCACAAAATCAAAGAAAGTACAGAGCAAGACAATTTGATTTGACATGCACAGATTTATATATATTCTTGCAACACTTTCCAAACTTCCAAGTACTTGATTTCTGGAACTGCTATTGAAGTGGATACATCCTCTGGAGAAAAAAGTTATTTCTTACCAAATAGTAGGGTAGGAGGGCAAAATCGTAAGTAGAAACGCAAGTCAAGTGAGGCCCCTCACTTGTAGTTGTCATAGCAGAAAATGTTTATTTTTTCCCAGTACTTGAAGTAAGATGTTAAGTCACTAAGTTCAGTAATATACAAGGGCAGATCTGAAAGTATTGCTTCCTATTTTATTATGTTAGTCTGTGGTATTGGCACAGGTGCATGGAATGGCAGAAGAAGCTGAGCCTTCCCACCAGTATTCTGCTCCACTTTGTTGCTGTGATGGCAGCAGACGGGCAGTCTGACAAAATGACATGTGACGTGGAAGAGTATTTGAAGGAAAGAGTTGAACTGAAAAAATGACGCCCATTCACATTCATTGAATGGATGTTTATGGGGACAAAACAGTAAATGTCAGCATAGTGATGAAATGGTTGATGACTTTCAGCAGTGACAGCAGCAGTGTGAAAGAAATGCTACACTCTGGATGGCCATGCAGGTTTTAATGAACATGCAGGCTCTTGTTTATCACTGGCCAAAATGCATAGGTAATGGTGGTGACTATGTTGAAAAGCTGTTTTGTAGCAGAGAATTTGCTCTATCAAATAATGTTATTGCATTCTTTTTAGCTGTTGTAATTACCATGGAAATAAATAGGAGGGATTACTTGTGGAGTAACAAACGTAGTACAGATGGTTTGAATGTTTTCATTCAAAGGAGTGAAAACATCATGCACTAGATGGGTCTACTTTTTGGTCATGTGTGCCAGTCTTGGAGATGGTGAGCAAAAGAACCATTTACATGAGCATGTTTGTTCTGTAGTATACTTTCCCAATCTTTCTTCAGTGAAATATTTCCTGCACTTATAGTAGACCAGAAGCAGTTGCAATAGATGTGGTAATGTGGAGAGCCGGTAATACAGAAATGGAGATTGAAGCAAAGCAGCTGCTTTTCAGATA
Organism: Centrocercus urophasianus; assembly: GCF_019232065.1. Classification (NCBI taxonomy): domain Eukaryota; kingdom Metazoa; phylum Chordata; class Aves; order Galliformes; family Phasianidae; genus Centrocercus; species Centrocercus urophasianus. The sequence goes on from NW_024884833.1 coordinate 3,391,366, forward strand.
CGTAAAAGAATGGGACTGCACGTGACCAAAACTCAATTGCATAAGGCAGAAAACAGAATGCAAGGTTGCTGACACTTCTCCAACAAGAAGAAAAATATGAAGAGTGGTGGAAGGGCAACATGCACAGGGCAGGTTCTTCCAAACATTTTCTGTTTTATTTGCTTTGATTTTTAGAGTAAGGAACATGCAGAAGAGTACAGTTTCTGAAACTACCCTACTAAACTGTCAGTCAGCTGAAGAGTTCCTCTGCATGCTGCTACAAAAAGTTCTGAGAAACATGTTGGATTTTATTACTTCAGTATAACTTGCTAGAAGGACTGGAAGTTGGTCTTCTCTCATAAAAGTTAAACAAAAGCTGTTGCCATTTGCAAGGGTATTTTTGGCTCTTGTGTGAAATACATGGAATGCTTTCATTGGAATCTGTCAGAATTATGTGAGTAAAGACCCTGGATTTCTAGGCTACACAGGGGTGGGTGAGTTTTCAGTATCACTGGAAATCCTTAACTTTGTAGAAAAATATTAAATTTATTTATTTATTTATTTGTTTGCTTGTTTGTTTGTTTTGGAAGCAAAGAACCTGAAACCAAATGATAATATCTTACAATAACAACACTCTTAATTATTCTGCATCTGGACAAGCAAGAACTACCCTAACTAGAATCAGCTTCCTAAATGAGGACACCCATCCCCCACTTAATTCATTTTACAGACAGAGACGTGATGCAAACAGATCTCAAGTAATTTTCCCAGTGTTCAGAAGGTCTCTTGAATCCCAGTATTTTTAGGCTATTTGTGCCACGCTGATGAACCTAGCTTGCTCTTTTGATTGTTCTTTCTTCTCCAGGACCAAAGACATCTTCAAGTAACATTTCTACTTCAATATGGCAGAAACTAAAAATTATCTTCTCGGGTTTTCTCTAGTGTGCTAGATATGCTTCATTGTAGACACCAGGTGCTTTTTCTCAACTCACTACACAGGCCAGAATTTTATCAGAATAAAGCATGTTGCTCTTGTCTGCATGTAACTTATTCAGCAGCAAAAGCGAAAATGGCTCCAAAATTCCAAAGTGGCCCTGTTTGGAAATTGCACTGGAATAAAACAGTAACACTCTATTTCACAGCAAAGGCTGTCCACAAACTCATCGCATTACAATTAATTTGTGACATTTGAAAAGAAATGAGACAGTTGAGGAATCTAGAAATTCCCCTTGGCAATTCTCACATTTCTTCCTGACATGTCAAAACAGCAAGGGATGAGCATGATTCACAGGATGCTGCTATTCTACTGCTTCCTCATGTGTCTGATCCCACTGCTCTCTGCTGTAGATATAATGTAATCCAACACTTGAGTCTGATATGAGGATTTGAGCACAGCTCTAGGGGAAACAGTATATTTTTTATTTTCCAGGAAATAAAGCCTTCACTCTGGACTGCAGCATTGCTTAGAGTTCTCCTGTTCATTTTCTTTATAAAACTCATCCAAAGTATAAATTTCACAGCACCTAAAGGAGTTCTGTATATGCACTGAAAATATAGTTCACAGGAGTAGATTTTCAGTCAGTGGCTTTGTTGGGCTTGTTTTGCAAGAAGCATTGTCATTAGATTTAAAGCTATTGTACCATGGTCTACAATTTGGCAGGAAAACATTATGATTTTTGTAATATGGGTAAGAGTAAAAAAAATTAAATCACTTAACTTAGAGGTTGTGATGATGTTTGAGTGTTCCTGGGGGTTGCCCACTATTCTACTGTATTTAGGATTGTTTGAAGCCTTATACAATTGAGGGTAGTAACATCTGAGATATATGCCTACCATAATCCCTAGGGCATTTATATTAAGTGCAATCAAAGATGAAGTTCACTTTCAGTGCATATTTTTTCAAGTAAAGATTGAAACGTATGAGGGCTGCTCTGAACGCAATGCCTCTTATTTTATTATGTTAGCCCACAACATCAAAGGCAGATGTTGGTGATATGGCAGCAGAGGATGAACCTTACCACCAACATTTCATTACATGATGTTACCATGTGACGGATGGCAGCAGAGGGGCAGACTGACAGATAGCATTTGGTAAAAATAGTGCATATGAAGTTAAGGTATGTAACAATTCCTCCATGAGGAAACAATTCCTCCATGAGGAAACAATGACATCCTCTGACATTCATCAGCACTTGCTGGGTGTTTCTGGGAACCAAGCAGTGGATGTGAGCACAGTGAGTCTGTGGTGGTGTGTTTCAGCAGTGGTGACTGCGACAGTGGGTCACCTCCTCTGCTGCAAATTTTTGCGAGGCATACAAGCTCTTGTTCTTGGTGAAAATGTATAGCTAATGGTGGTTCCTACATTAAAAAAAACCAGTGTTTTGTAGTGGATAATTTTCTCTATCAAATAGTATTGTTTTGCTCTTTGTATTTGTTCTTGTTTCTATAGAAATAAATAAGCAGCATTACTTTCAGAACAACCTACGTGTAACTGGTATCTACAATCTCTACTCAGTGGCTGTAATAGTTAATGAAATAATATATGTATATGTACAAGTATCAGAGAAAGAAGAACAAGGCATTAGATATTCTTGTATGTCCTCTACATGCAGTAATTAATGTCTCTGAAGTCAGCAGGATGTACGAATACAAACCGCTGTGAACAAATTTAAAAACTGGACCTTCTCTGCCTTCAGTTCTGATTCATTTGGCTTCTTTTAAAAGCAAGTGAAACAGCAAGTGCAGCAGTCTCACCTTTTCTCTTGAAACAAAGCCAACAAAATATGAAACTGTGTTCTTGAGTGCTTATTTTTGCTCTCTTTTTCTAGCCTATGGCAAGGAGCTCAACAAAAAGGAAATAATCACTTTTAGAAGGCATCACTGAGACAGTGTGTGAAAACTGACCGTGATGAAACGCCCTGCTCCTTTCTCCACACCTGCAACAATGTTCCTCTGTTCAGAGGACTTTGACCAGAGAGCAATGTATTGCAGCAGCACTCCAGCTGCTGCTGAGATAGCATTTTTACATGCAGGATGCCCACGATAGCCATTGAGGTCTTTCACAGTTCTTTTTCTTAAAAGTGGTTATAGTCTTAAATTTGGGGAAAGCCTGCTTTGGGGTGTACTATCCAAGTACTTCCTCTTGCATTTTCCCAGATGAAAGTACTACCATCGGTATGACCTGTTCCTGCTCTGTATGCAAGAACCAGGCTTAGTTGGTGGATTTAAATAATGCAGGCACCTTAGTGGTTATTGTTAGGCTTATGCTGTTAGTTCATCCAGCCTTACTCATCTGCAGTGTTTCTTCAGTTCTCAAGTACCTTCATTTCTCCTAATGGACCTATTTGAGAAACTCAGCATTATCCAGCCTCAGTAGGACTCTTACAACGTTGCACCAAATCATGACCAATGAGCATCCAGCTAAAATCACCTCACCCTCCTTTGGGTGTTGGTTTGAATAAACAAATGATGATTGCTTCCTAGAAGCTTTTGACAAAGAATATCATCATTAGTGAGGTAACTGCTTAAAAGCAGGTAAGGCAGGACTCCATTCTACCACACCCTGTGTTCTCATGTACCTGGAACTCTTTTAAATCTCCTGCAACCTTTGAAGAGAAGACAAAGGCCCCACTTCAGTAGCTCTGAACCTTCCAGGGAAGGTCCACTAACAAAAATTACTGATGTAAAGCTTATATACTTCAGAGAGAATGTAGGATTTGTTCAGAACCTAGATTAAAAACTCATCTGTTTTTGTTTATTCATCAGGATTCCCAGCTCTTTGGCATGAGCAATGCAAAAACCATTTTCTCCTCATTATACACAGCGCTGTCTTATTCTAACACTTACAAGAAGCATCCTTTATTACTAAGAACCATTTAATAGCTTAAAAAAAAAAAAAAAAAAAAAAAAAAAAAGTGTTTTGTTACATCATGGAAAATAACCACTATAAAACTGACTGTCCTCAAGATTTTTTTTTCCGGTCCTCACTCATCCATGGATGTGATATGATGTAACCTCAAGTTAAATATCAACCAAACATTTTGCTGTACTACAGGAACACGTTTGATATAATCAGCAGAATAAAGAAGCAGAAAACCCAACTGGACCCCAGACACTTGCTGATCACTTTTCAAGATATTCTCCCTAAATAACTTTCATAAAATTGTAAACCTACGCTGACAGCATCTGAGCACTGGCTCAATATGGCTAAGCGTTTTATGTGGTCCAAGGTCCAGATCCATCTGACTGTCCATCCAGCTAAGTGGAAACCATTGAGCAGTCTTTGGATTGAGCTAATATTTACAGCATTATTAAGTCAAATTCATCTTGGATAGCACTCTAGCTGAGGGAGGGCTTGACTACACATGCCCCTTTTGCATATGGCTTCAACAAAATTCAAAACACTGCAGGATTATATTCCAACTACTTTTCAGCCCTAAGACATCTTAAATACTTTGTTTACTACAAATTAAAAAGAAATGTATTATAAATATATGTATTATTAAAATTGATGATATAAATAACCTGATACTGCTCATCCCTTATGCATAACATGCCTGTAAATGAATTTGCATTTGTTTTGCAGCTCCTTTTACACTTTGTATTCTAGTATTCCTTGATAAGCATTATCTTTTATAGAAAGGAAAAGTAAGCATAAACTGAAAAACTCTCCTCACAATGCCCTTTTCTGTCTTGTTCAATGACCTTTGACCATATAGCTCCTATGTGATCAGACTCAGCAATCATTTAAGAGCTAAATCCTGCAAAGGATGGTCACAGAAATAAGGATTTTACATTAGAGGCTGAAAAGCAGTAACCTGGCTATCCATGAACCTAAGATTCACAAAATCAGGTTGATAATGTAATATTTGGAAAATGCAGGTATGACGTGATGGCACTAAGGTTTACATACAATACTTTCATCCATCTGGACAAACACAGTATCATGTTCCAGATCTCATAGATTTAAGATGTCAATAAAACTACAGAGAAGAATCATTTCAGTACCTCTGGTTTATTTTCAAAGTATTTAACACAACACCCACCCTCCAACTTCTTCTTTTAGGAAATGTGAAACCATGATTTGACTTAAGGGAAGTTTGAAGCAGTGCTCAGTACAGAAATATGAATTAACTTTTATTCCTTGGCTTTTATATCCAGTAAGAGAGGCAGAGGAAATGTTTTAACAGTTGAGTGCCTATACATCAAGAGACTGGATAGATTCATTTCCTGTATACACAAAAATTCACTCTTTGAAAGAGTGAAATATCAAGACTTCTGGATACAGAAATGAAGAAGTGATAGGAGGAGCTAGGGAAGGTAAAAACACTGAAAACACTAGAAAACATTGCTCTACATAGCCTTACTCAAAGGATTCAAAACAATGCCATATCTCACTTGAAGGTTGGAAAGCACAGTGCAGAAGAGAACAATAATACTAAAATGAAGATAGTGAATCTATTCCACAGGATGAAAATGGAATTTACACAATGTTTTGTTTACTTAAAGAAAAATCTATGTATTTCCTTGAAAAATAGATTAGTCTACCAATATATCTGATAACACTGAGAGGGTGGATTTAATATGTGAATAATTTTTTATCTTTGTAATTTAAGAATAAAGCCATTGATTTGCATACTGCTGTACTAATGCAAAGGGGTGAGAATCACAGCACAAGACAGCAAAGCATAAATTCACAAATGTGTAAGTTACTTTAGTAAGACACTTTACTATCTGAATGTTGCTATCCGGATATAACAACACTTACCAAAAATTAACATGAAAATTAGGATAGTTTCTGCTCATATCTTCACTTTCATTTTAAAATAAAAGATCAAATATATTTGAACCATACTTTTTTTTTATAATGAGTTTCTCATATAACAAAGCCTCCTTTCATAGTTCAGTACTGTGGAGACAGTAACATAAACTTTCATTTAATGAGATGTTCATAGTTCACATAGGAAGAGCTTCAGCACAGTCCTTGTTAATTTACAAAACAGTACAAACAATTTTGATTAGAGTATACATAGAAACAGTTCTCCAAGTAGACAGAAATTAAAACAGATCTTTAGAAAGAACACTTACTGTGGAAAGGGGGAAGGAGTAAGGACAATTCTGATTCTATGTGTGTGGTTGCTTTGGGTTTTCTTTTCTGATAGGAATATGTAAACTTTTTCTGCCATCTGAACTGAACAGTCCTAGAAAACACAAGGGACAATAAATGCCTTTGCTTACATCTCAATTAAAGGATTTCTAGATGGTGTTGTTACATTGACTAAAAAGGTCCAGGTCTTAAATCAGTGCACTTGAGAAGTTCTCATTCATGCCAACAGGATTTTTGCTTGACTGTACCAAACCCTTCCAAAGTTCTCTGATCAGTAACTCTTACAGTATTGATTAAATTAGCGGACAAGTAATATCTCGATTGTTGTAACTGTATTTTGTTTTCCCACACCACTTCTTGTGGTTGGCCTCACACTCAACACCTCTAATATGTAAGAAGTAGCCCTACAGATAGGTCTGGTCACACAGCATGATTCTTGTGTAATGTTTTTTAGTGCTATAACTGTGTTACAGTGCAACACATCATGCCAAGAAATGACACAGTGCTTCTAGCTCTGCTATCAGCATGGCTAGTACATAAATTGTTATCAGAGTCACCTGTGCAGTTAACACACTTTGCTTTTTAAAGAGAAGAAGATACAAAAATAATAATAGTGTGGTGGAATAAGGAGAAATCAGCCTTCCTGCAGTGCAACCTGCTGAAGTGGGAATAACATTCACTCTGTACATACACTCCTAGCCCTGTAAGAAAGTGATCTAAGGTCACAGAGCTCTACAAGCTGCCGTTGTTTATTTTTGTTTCTTTTATATTTTTAAATCCTTTTTGTTTTCAGTCTTTTTTTTTTCTTCTTCTCCTTTTTCTTTACTTTGCTTTTACCTGGAAGTTTCTTTTTCCTTTTCTTTTTCCTTTTTCTTTTATTTTCTTCTGCTTTTTTCTTTTTTTTTTTTTTTCCCT
>NW_024884833.1:3398465-3399311 GCF_019232065.1 Centrocercus urophasianus
TTCTTTTATTTTCTTCTGCTTTTTTCTTTTTTTTTTTTTTCCCTCTTTATTTTTCTTTCCTTTCTTTTTCCTCTTCTTCTCTTTTCTTATTTCATTTCACTTTTCCTTTCCGTACCTGAGAAAGCTCCCTTCCCCCTCCCCCCTCCTCCCTTCCCCCCCAACCTCTCTCCCCCGCCTCCCCCGAGCAGCACGCAGTCCCCCCAACCCCCTCAGCGCCGCCGTGAGCCGCCGGCCGGGTTGCCCCGTTGGCCATGCGGGGGCGCCGCGTCGCAGCCGCGCCTCTTCTCTAAGCATTACGGTAGGAGGGCCTGGGCGCGCCTCTTCCACCTGCCAGCGGGCTTTAAAGTTGCAGCCGGCCGGGACGCGCGATGATTCGGATCCCGCAGCCCGGGGCGGGCGGGCAGCCGCCAGGGCGTACCGCGGTTCCGCTGCGGGAGCTGGGACGGGGCGCGTCCCACCCCGTAACTTCGGGGGAGGTTTTTCCCCTCGCACCCCCTCGCTAGATTTTTTGGTGGCAAAAGAGGGCCGGGGGCCGGGGGGGGGGGGCGTTGCGCCGGGGGGAGCCTCATGTCTGCGGCAGGTCACCCGCGCGGCTCGGGCGCCGGCCCCGGCGCTGCCGCGGATTACCGCGCCTCCGCGCCCGTGGAGCGGCCGGGTGGCCGCGGGTAGCGCTAACGCCGTCTGGCGCCGCAGCCCCTCCGAGGCGAGCCATGGAGCCCGGCGCGGCCCCCGACCTCCGCGACGTCGAGCAGAAGCTGGGGCGCAAAGTGCCCGAGAGCCTGGCGCGGCCGCTGCGCGGGGAGGAGCACCCGGGCCGCGCAGCCGCCGCCGCCGAGCCTGCTCGCG
>NW_024884833.1:3399324-3405840 GCF_019232065.1 Centrocercus urophasianus
AACTTCGCCTCCTGAGGCAGGAGATGGTGAGTAGCCGGGCGCCGAGGGAGCTCCGAGGAGGCGCTCGCAGCGCTACGCACGGCGGCGCCCCCAGGCCCCGCTCTCCTGGGCCGGCCCGCTCGGCGCGGGCAGCGCCCCCGTACTGCGGGCGGGAGCGCCAGGAGCGGCTGCGCGGCGCTCCGGGCCCTGACCTCGCCGTGGCCCGGTGCGGCCGGGGGACAGCGGGGAGACCGCCTGCGTGTGAGGCGGCTGAGCTGGCCGGCCCGAGGGCGAGAGGTTCTGCAGGCTTCTTGCAGTGACAGCTGGATGGGTCGCTGCCACCTGCCCTTCTTCTGACGTCTAGTTAAAAGCCCTGAGTGTTGGTGTATCAATAAACAAAATAACACCTTCATCTCGCTGTTCTAAATGTATTCTCTACATCGCAGCTGTTTCCTGGTGACTTCTCGTATCTGAAGAGACTCTGGAGGTCATGGAATTGGAAGCTCAGATATTCCATTTCTGGGCAGTGTTTTTCAGAGGTTTAGTTCCAGACAGTAATCCTTCATCAAATGCCTATTTGTAACATGACTGGGAAATTTATTTGTGGCTACTTATTTCAGAACTTCTCGCGTACTTACTGTCTTAAAACAGAAGCTTACCTGCCTCTTTAAGAAAATTTTCAGCGGTGCCACAAAACTGCCTTGTTAAGGCGAAACAAAAGGAACCACTGCACTCTTTGCAAGCAAAAAAGCAAGTCAGCAAATACTGAGTTGTTAGCGGGTACTATTCTGACAGTAGGGAGTTCTACACACTCAAGCCCATTCTGCTTTGTTTTGGGTTTTTTATTTTTTATTTTTCAGATAATAATCATTATTTGAGATCTCCAACAACTTTTTTAGGTGGTGGTTCTTCTCATGATTCTTACCGCATTGCTTACTTGATCAAAATCTATACAATTTCCTTGTTGGGATGAAGATTTTGCTGGCAACTTACTGAGGTGACTTGATGCAAACACTAAATGTGTAAGCACAATGCTGGTGAAGGAAGGAGAGTTTTTAAAGAATAACTGGCAAAGAGGAAAGAGAAATCAAGAGTGGATATCCCAGGTGTTAATAGCCAAGATTGTGACCTCAATCTTGAGTCACTTATATCCCACTTAGTGTCTTGTGGCTTCATAGGTTTTAAGAAATGCTTGCAGAGCTATCATTGCATTTTAGTGCAACAATCACTGTAAATTTGTTGTTAACACAGTTCAAACACTGTCAGCATCCTTCTTGTCAATTATCAAAATTTTTAACTTGCATTGGGGTTTAGAGTGTGTATAGGTTATAGTGTAAAACTCTTAGGGGAATTGAGCTGCAAAGGAAGCAAATAAGGCAGTCAGTTTTTAGCATGACTGCTGAGACCTGTAATGACAGGCCTATTAAGGGATAAAAATCAAGTGACTTGAGTTCATTGTGTTTTCCTTATAAGTTGATCTCTTCTTCTACATTACATGTGAAGTTTCATGTCACAATGTTCAATTTGCTGATTTTCTGTTTTTTACCTTTTTCTCTCAGCTCTCAGAGTGAAGTGAACATGTTTTAGACTCAGCATCCTTGACCTCTCCTGTTCTCTCTCATTTTAATGTCTGACTTACTGTTTTTTGCATGTGAACAGGAAAGTGTCCAGGTAGATTTTTACTATCTCCTGAGGAGACTCCCCGACCTCTCTGGGCAAGTTAATGCAGTGCTCTGTCATCCTCAAAGTATAGAATTTTTTCTCTTGCTTGTATGGAACGTCTGTGTTCCAGTTTGTTTCCATTGCCCCTTATTCTGTTGCTGCACACTGCAGAAATGAGCATAGTCCCATCCACCTGACTTCTGCCTTTTAGATATTCATAAGCATTGATAAGATCTCCCCATTTCTTCATAAAGAAGATGCTCCAGGCCCCTAGTAATCTCAATAGCACTGTGCTGGAAACTCCCTAGGAGTTCCCAGAACTGAGCAGAATACTCCAGGTCTCACCAATACTCCAACGCTCGTCTGACCTCACCAGGACAGAGGAGGGGAAGGACCATATTTCTCGACCAGCTAGGCACGCTCATTTTTATGCATTATAGAATACCATTGGCCTTCTTGACCACAAGGGCAGACTGCTGGCTCAGGGCCAACCTGTTGTCCACCAGAACACCTATGTCCTTTGCCACAGAGCTCTGTTCCAGCAGGTCATCCCTAACCAGTACTGACACGTGCTTATTCCTCCACAGGTGCACAGCTCTGCACTTACCCGTGTTGAATCTTACAAGGTTCCTCTCTGCCCAACTTTCCAGTCTATCCAAACTTCACTGAAAGGCAGCACATCCTTCTGGTGCCTCAGACACTTCTCCCAGCTTTGTATCATCTGCAAACTTGCTGAGCGTGCGCTCTTTCCGTTCATCCAGGCCACTGATGATGTTTCAGTACTGACTCCTGGGGAATTGCTAGCTACAGCCTTCAACTAGACTATGCCCGCTAATCACAACCCTCCAAGCTCTTCCAGTCAGCCAGTTCTCAATCCACTGTTCTCAATCCAGAATCCACAATCACTGTTCACTTGTCTATCCCACACTTCTTAAACTTTCCTATGAGGAAGTTACGGGTGAAGTGTCAAAGGCCTTGCTAAAGCAAGGTAGCCAACATCCACTGCTCTTTCCTCATCTATCCAGCTTGTCATGGCATCATAGTAGGCTACCAGGTTGATCAACAATGATTTCCCTTTGGTGAATCCATGTTGGCTACTCCCGATAACCTTCTTCTCTTCCATTTGCTTGATGATGACATCCAAAATAAGCTGTTACATCATCTTCCCAGAGGTGGAGGCGAAGCTGATAAGGCTGTACTTTCCTGTCCTCTCCTTCTTGCTCTTTTTCAGGACTGTAGTGACATTGGCTTCCCTTCAGGTCTCAGACACTTCTCCCACTCTGCATGACCCTTCAAAGATGATAATGAGTGGTCACTTCAGCACTTGTGTGCATCTCATTGAGGCCCATGGATTTGTGCAGCAAGTTTATCTAGATGGTCTCTGACAGATCCTCCTCAACTGGTGGGAAGTCTTTTTTTCTCATCGAGGAATATGGTCCTGCCCCTCCTTTCTGTCCTGGTGAGGTCAGATGAGCGTTGGAGTATTGGTGAGGCTTGGAGTATCCTGCTCAGTTCTGGGAACTTCTAGGGAGTTTCCAGCACAGTGCTACTGAGATTACTAGGGGCCTGGAGCATATTCTTTATGAAGAAACGGGGAGATCTTATCAAGTCTTCTTTTATTCTTCTCTCTCTTACCTGCAGGATCTAGAATTGCTGAGGGGCAGCGCTAGCACTGAAGACTGAATCAAAGAAGGCATTCAGTAATTCTGACTTCCCAGTGTCCTCCACTACCAGGGCACTCACCTCATTCAGCAGTGGACGTACATTTTCCCTAGCCTTCCTTTTGCTACTGACATACTTAAAGAAGTCTTTCTTGTTTTCCTCAACGTCCCTCATCAGATTTAATTCCAAGTGGGAAGGCCTTAGCCTTCCTTGTGTCACTGTGTATTCCTGCATGCTCTGCTAGTGGTCATATATTCCTCTCATGTAGCCAGACCCTTTTATCACATTCAGTAGACTTTCTTCTTCCATTTGAGTTTTCCCATGAGCTTCTTTACTCATTGATGCAGGTCTTTTGCCACCTTCACTTGATTCACTTAGGGATGCACCAGTTTTGAATTTGGAGGAAGTGGTGTTGGATGTCAACCAAATCTCTTGAGTCCGCTTCCAATGCTCTAACCCATGAGATACTTCCAAGTGGGTCCTTGAAGAAGTCAGAGTTGGCTCTCCTGAAGTCCAAGGTTTCAATCTTACTTATTGCCTTATTTCTTAAATCAAAAGAATTCTGTTACACATCTCTCCATTTGAATTTTATTCTGTGTATGCCCATTAAGCTTTATAATGACTATTCTTTCTATAAAGTAAGGTATAGATACTCTAAATATTTTTTGTGTCATCATCTGTTTTCTGTAATCCAGAATTTGGAATTGAACTATTTTCCTGTGGCTATCCTTTAGTTTCTTTAGTAACGTAGTCTCCTCTATCTGTAGGATTTCTTCAGGTTCATAACCTGAACCTGGGTACCTTCTGGGTTTTTCTTGTGACTTTGTAAAGGCATGATCAATTTAAAAGCAATATATGGTAAAAATAACTGTTTCTGTATCTGTTTCTGTATCTGTTTCTTTTCTTCTGAACATCATTTCCGAAACAACTAGAAGTACTATCTATCTTCTCAGTATTTCTTGTCAAAACCTACTATATTATTCTTTGGCTCTCATGAGTACCTGAGAGGCCTTGAATGGGTAGAAAACTAGGTAGTATCTGCTGCAGTAGTAAGCATGCAAAAAACTGAAAAAATTAGAAGCTGAGAAAATCAAGAGACATCTATCATGCTACCTTTTCATAGTTGCTCTGTAGTATCTGCTTCTGCAGCACAGATTTTCAGATATATACATGCACGGTTTATTCTGCTTACTTGACTCAGGCTTTAGACAATTTTTTTTAATAGGCATTTGCTAACCAGTGTTTTTCAGATTTGTTCATATTCTTACTCATGTTTAAGATTATTTGTATAGTCACATATGGAAAACTTGAGACTAACTGGTGTGCTGACATCTTCATCTTCAACGTTGGCCAATCTATGTTGACAAATTTCAGCAACATCTAAGAAACAAAGCAATTTTATAATCAGCACATGAGTAAAATTTGATCTTTTATTGCATTTAAATGCATGATGATTCCAAAGCTTTTCATTGTGCTAAGAATGTATTTTATTGTTAACTATTTTTTATCATCTCATTTCTACCCAGAGCATCCACAAAATACCTGTGTTTTCTACAGGTACCCTGTTGTTTGTCCCCTGACAGTAAAGAACAAGGAAAACACACCTGAACCTGGTTGTGATGCTTAGGAGTGGACTTTAAGGCTAATCTCAGGACGTATGTATCTTTTCAGTGGCCAGTGTAAATTCATCTGTACAGACATGGAAATAGGTGTGACTTCTCCTCATTTTAAAATGAGAAATCTCATCTCATCCATCTCATGCACATTTTCCTTTTGTCACCAATGAAATCAATTTTTCTGTTCTTCCAACTACTTTCTACATTCATCATCTTCAGATAAACATTCTAAATCTGCTGGGTTGGATTCTTCTAAGAAGAGATAGGTGGTGGAAATTTTGAAATGCCTGCCATCAAGTTGCCATGTACTTGGGCCTGGAAGAGCATGAATTACATGGTGGGTGTGATTGATGTGATTACCTCTCACGTGTTATCTGCTGCAGGAGAACATTAAGTGATGTAATCATATCCCTATTTAACTTAGATGTAGAATGTTTATCTGTGACAGATTGATAGGTGCATAGGAGTAAAACTGTACATCTGCTGACTGAGGCTTGCATTTTGATTGCTTGATCCTTTTGCTGTATTGAGTGTTCTTTTTCCCTGGAGCCTAATTTTTTTCTTTTTTTTAGTCAATGAAATCATGCACAGAATACCACACTGTCTCTTTTTTTGAAATGTTTCTACTTTCTTGAAATAAAGACCTGCTGAGCCAGGGGGCCTTCAGTTTTTACAGTGCTGCTGTACTGATAATCCTGGAAACCTTTGAGGCCTAAGCCACTGCATAACAAGAAAAGCAAGTTGCAGATGCTAGCACAGGTCAAAATGTTCTTTTCTGGTCAACCTAGAGTGTATTGAATACTTACATCTCTTATATCTGCAGCCCTATTTCTGGTGTCTCCTGCTCAACTATGCATATAACTTCAGCAGCTACACACAGCAGTAAGTAATCAGCAGGGTTCTTTCTGGAGCCTTAAGTGCCACTGCTTCTTCAGAAGCCTCATTTCTCTTTCACAAGCTCTGTGTTTATTCAAAGGGAGAATTTCTTACGAAAACTTTAAGAAAAAAGGTGATTTTTTTTTTTTTTTTAATTTCAGTTCTTTTTTTTTTTTTTTTTTCTCCAAATCAACAGTCTGTTGCATTTTTGAAAGCTAAAAATGTTCAATGGAGTGTAGTCAGTCTGCACATGGAGTACAAACACTACCAACTTTGCATAAGAATAGTTGGGGCCAGAAAAAAAGGTGAATTATGTCTTCAAAGTGAGAGATAAACTTTTAGATGAGTTTCTTTCCAGTGAACATTGTTGATGAGTGAAGGCCAAGCTGGATATTCTGAATGCAGCTGTTTTCAGGGAAAAGGGATAAAAAAAGTTGAAACAATCCTGTTTTGAAGAAGCTGAGTATGCCAGATTTGTACTAAAGCTGTTTGGGACAGAGGTATGTCTATGCTTTCTCATTAGCTGAGTTTTCTCTCCCTTTGCTCTAATAGTTCTGTTCTAGAATAACCATTTTAAAAGCTGATTAACACAAAGGCCTGGCAAAATGAAGCAGAACAAATGGCACTTGTACTCATTGGAATTAAAGCAAATATGATCATTACAATGCCAGTCCTCTCCTTCTCCTTCTCCTTCTCCTTCTCCTTCTCCTTCTCCTTCTCC
>NW_024884833.1:3405850-3492069 GCF_019232065.1 Centrocercus urophasianus
TCTCCTTCTCCTTCTCCTTCTCCTTCTCCTTCTCCTTCTCCTTCTCCTTCTCCTTCTCCTTCTCCTTCTCCTTCTCCTTCTCCTTCTGTCTGTGTCTCTGTCTCTTTCTCTCTCTCTCTTTTTTTTTTTTTTTTAAAGCATTTTTACATATCCTTAGCACATAAGTGAAGGTGTATATTGGAGATCTGCTCTAACTTTCTTTAACTAGCTTTTACAGTTTTGAGCAATTTCAATTTTTCTTTGATTTGTTAGATCCATAACTGTGGCTATCTCTGCCATTATTAACTTTTTAAAAGATATTCCTAAACAGTAAACTATTGACTTGAAGTGCCTCTTTAACACTTGCTGTAGGCACAGACTGCTACTTTTACTGTTTCTCACAGTGACATCAACTGACCTTCTTGAAGGCAAGGTCTGGGTTAGTATGTCTAGTCAGCAATGCAGAGTATTGTGTCAGATGCTATCAGATTTTTATTAGCTTAATTGAAATTTTTGTTTAAAAACTTGATTGAAGGTGAAATCTTAGCTATAAAATTACTAGTGACTAAGCTTCAGGCCTCAGTAGGAAGTCTGATTTGCTTAGTGAGCAATTATTCAGTAAACCCCTAAAGTGAGGCTCTTTTTAGGAGTAAGAAAAAAAAAAAAAAAAAAAAAAAAAAAGAAATAGAAATTAACTTATTTCTATGGGTCCAATGGAATTTCACTGAAAATGGTGATAGTCTTTGATCTTGCTAACAAGTTCAGATTTGCATTGTGTGGTGGAGGACTTAGTAATTTTAGGCAGCATTACAGTGGGCTGGGTGTTGTGGTTGAAAGAGATTTATAGGTTGACAGATTGATACTTTGGGAAAATTACCAAATCTATCAAGAAAATAATTTCTGCCAGAACGTTGCCAATTTTTTTTGTCTTTAAAGACCATCTTCAGAAGTAAAAGGTGAACAAGTTTATTTAACTTCTGAACTCATACTTACTGCTATTAGCAAATCTAATGCAGTCCCTGATAAAAGGACTTGAATTCTGGAAAGCATCCATGTTGCGCTCAGTCTGTACTTCCGGTCATTCTTACTCAGCCATACCAGCTGCTGAAGGGTTTAAGTCCCCAGGAAATACATGTGTGCTTACCTTATTAATTACTGCTTGTTCAGGAGTCAGTGAAACTTTGCAGATACCTGAGCTAGCAGTATCAGTGTGAATTTGCAAAGAGACTGTCACAGTAGTGTTATGGGTGCTTCACTGCACTTGAAGATCCAGTTAGACAGTCAAATTACAAACGACATTTTTTGTCAGCATTTGTTTTTTGATTTGAAATAATGTACATTATCATTGCATGGTGTTTCTTTCCTGATTACTTTGTTTCAAAGATGGAGGAAGAATTTTGTCTTTGAAGTTGTTTTTTAAAATCTGATTAGTGACATTTCGTGATGAAAAGATGTGGGGTTTTGCTGAAAGCCAGATGGCATATGCACAGAGCTCTATAGTTTAAGCGACTTATAGCATCTTTTTGCAAATGGCAAACTTGCTGTTGAAATCAGCAGAACTGACTTTTGTGCGGGTACTTGTGACTAACAATAGTTAAAAATAATCTTTCCTGTGTAAACTGGACAATACCTACATTGACCAGAGATGACCAGCCTATAAATGCACTTTTAATTTTTATTTTAAAAAGAAATCCCTAACAGTAACTTGTTTAAAAAAAAAAAAAAAAAAAAAAAAAGGCATTTTCACTTTTTTTAAGAATTGCAAGATTTTTTGTCTGTCTTTGCTTTCAAGCTTGAAGCGCAGTAAACTTTCAGCATTTGATATGTTTATTTCCTAAGAGTTTCATTCTTGTCCACGTCCTAAAAAAGAGACTGGATTCTAGAATCTGGAGCAAATGATGGTGAACATGCAGGAGTATAAAGAGAGAATATCAGATCTGCTGAAAAGTAATTCTAATTTGATGTGATTAAATGCGATTTCTCTCTTAGATTTTTACCTGCATTTATAACCATAATAGTTATGGTATCTTGCATAGAACCAGCTGTTGGTTTCCAGATTACTAATTGCAAAGATAAAGTCATCTGAACATAAAAAATTGTAGGAGATCTTGTAATAAAAAAAAGAAGAATGTTTAGGTACAAATGCAGACTTGTAGCCTTTCCTTTACAGTTCTCACTGTTGTGAGACTTCTAATCAGTGATGGATTTTCTAGTTCTGGATTACTTGCCCCATGTTGATTGTTTCTTCTGTTGAATTTTGGCTTCAAATTGCCGTTATCCTTACTAATGTGGGACTGGGGCCAGTGCAACTGAGGCACCTGGACTCTTTGAAGGCTGTAAAATCTCTATGCATAGCAATACTAAGGTCACCTCAGATCAGAGAGTCTTCATTCTACAAAGCCTGTAATTTTATATATAGGGATTTGTAAATTCTAACTGAAACATAGGTAACAGGCAGTGCTTGAAACTTAGCGTATTTTTTATGAATGCAAACCTTCTGTACTGGAGATGTATTGAAAATTTATGAGTCTGTAAGTTCTGATGACTGCAAATAGCTTGAGCCTTGCTCCAAAATAACTACAACAGAAAATGGCTATATGCAGGTGTATCAGAAAACTGTTAAGTATACATCTTCAGTGCTGAAGAACTGTTAATTATAGTTGTTAAAAATACATATATATATATATATAATAAAATAACTAAAGAAGGAAGCAGGACAAACTTGAATTTGGACTGTAGTGTGAGGACATCTATCAACAAAGCAATTATAAAGAACAGGATAACCCAGTTCGGGTCAGTAAATTTACTGGGTGCATTAGGAAAAATAACTTCTGTAAGACATTTCATGTGTCTGGCTTTCTCATGAGAAAAGTCTGGAGTGTACTCTGGGTGTACTTTGGTAGATTAAGCTGTTAATTCTGCAGTGCTGTGTCCTTGTTTTCAAGCACTGTTCAGAAGTACCATCATTGCCATTGGATAACTTCAGTTAATGACAAAAGGGAAACCTAATACTAAGAGTTTTAAACCTGTGAATGTTGACCTTTTCAGACACTTAATAAACATTAACTTTTCTGTGGCAGAGAGACTAAGTTATTCAAGGTCTGGAGAAGGACTGAAGAGAACTAGGTGGGAGTGACACCTGCAGAACTTGAGGAAGAAGTAGAAATATTTGTTCTGAAATACTGAGTACAGTAAGAACCGTTGAGGAGATTAATAATTAAAACAGTTATGTTTTTTTAATGTAGAAAATAAAACATTCTTGCACAGCTATTCTTTGCAGTTAAGGATATGACTGGTGCTGTCAGCTGAATGAGTACATACCAGATCTAGCTGGAAAGACATTTCTACCTCGCTCACCACAGTAATGCTATTTATGAAGTAGTAAGTCTTGCTCTGAGTGTAGGTAGGTTTTGGGTTTGATTTTGCAGTGTACTAGAGCTATGTGTACATATAAAAGGCCCTGCCATCTCTAGTGTGAGCTATGTTCTTATTCCGTGTCTAGAACATGTTGTAGCTGCATCAATAGAACCTATGATGTCAGAGAGTTTTTTTGAGTTTCTGTTGATGTGGATACACTGTAATTTAATTGCATTGCTGTTTGTTCTTCTAGTCCATAGGTGTCTGACTAGAATACTTAGTTATTCAGTAGTTGTTGAATTCACAACTGCATAACAATTTCTATCAAATTAACGCATCTCTATTGATTGATGTCTGGATTCTTTGTCATAAGGTAACTATTACTGGAAGATGAGTTTTTGACAAAAATAGTACTTTTATTCGTTGAAGTAATCCTCTTTTTCATAGTTTTTAAACATTTTCTCTTTGTCATTTAGCTGTGTGCAGCTTAGGCATCAGCGGTTTTCTTTCCATGTCCATATTTGTCTCTAGTGAGAACTGGGTTATGTCCAAAGTGAGCAGTGTATCCATTAAGCACATCCTGTGATCCAGTCTTCCAGTTCTGAAAAGCTATTCAGTTAAGTACCTCAATAGTTTGCAAGCTCCACAGGATTCTTTATTGTGAAGAGTTCATTATAGCCTGCTGGAAGGAATTCTTGTAGGCCTCATTTATAGAGCTTTGAGTGATACGAGCAACTCACCTCAAGGTTTTATCAAATCTAGAGGCAGACATGGATGGTCAGTTGTTTCAGAAATGCCCTACACACTGTTCCAGCAATGAGTGCCTTTGTCTTCCAGCAGAGGATGATGTGTGAAATAAAATCCAGCTGAGCATTTCCTCCTTGACTTTGCTCCAAAGGACATTTTTCTCCTTCCATAAGAGGAGTAGAGGAAAGAACACTGGAGAGTTTTAAGTGTTGTACATATGCCAACTGTTACTGTTAGCTACTCTCTTTTTCATGACTATCCAGTCATTCCATAAGTATGGAGAAGTCAAGACACAGCTGTTCAACTCTGTATTTGCCAGTCTAATTCTTCTCCCTTCCTATCAACCTGACAATTTTTAATACTTTATCAAAGAAATGATATGGCAAATTTGTTAGGTAATAGGAAGCACAGACACATTAAGCTGCCCGGGTAAGTTATTTGAGTGCTTCATTTACTGTGCTGTAAAACAAACTACCCACAGTACTCTATGGGTCTGCTGGGTGCAATATAGGTGAAGTGAAAACATTTAATGCCTCTGAGGCAGTGCTGAATTGCTGTTTAAATATTGTGAGTTTCAGATTTAATAAACACTTTACTGGCTTAATTTGTAAATTCGTTCACTGTAGTTAGATACCAGTTGCATTCATGACTAAAGTCCTCCCAAAAGGAGAATCATTTTGTTGCACTGCCTCTTTGGCCTGCTACCCTATTGCTGTTGAAAGAGGTGCACATCCAAGACTTAAGATCTAACAAATGGATTGAGCAGTGACCTCAACCCAAGCTCCTATGTTCAGGCTCAAGGGCAAAAGAAAAAGAAAAAAAAAAAAAGAACAGCTCAGCTGCTTTGCATTTTTCTGGTTCATTTTGGGGTTCTTCTGCAGAATCTCTACTAGTTTAAAGAAATGTTCTGTTTGAAATGATTGAACTCCTTTTTGTGACTAAGATGTGTGCTTATAAGGCATAGCAAACACTATTAGAGTACACAGCTCTAAAAATAGGAAGTATTTGCTGAAAAAAAATGTTCTAGTTTATAAAGATTCAGATTCTGACCTTGACTCTTCCAGTAATTAAAAATGACAGGGAAAAAGAGACCTAGTAACAAGGAGAGAGAACTATGAAGCATTTTTATACAAGCAGAAGTTGGATCTACATCAGTTTGCTACCTCTTCAGAAAACAAGCAAGATGAAAGGTGCCTTTCAGTGGCTCTTCTGGTCTTATTGCAAGCCCAAATTTGTGTTCTGTGTTAGGATGCTAACTCATTCTGTTGTTTCTGTTGGTCAAAGCCAAACAATATGTATTTAGAACAAAGCAAACATGGAAATACAACTATGTCAACATAATGCTTTTATGTAACTTTGTACAGAAGTATCCTTTCTGTGGAAGCAAGGTCTTTAATTAAAATAAATTCGGATTAGTCTGTGCAAAAACATGCAGAATTTGAGAATTTATACCAGGAGTCATTGTAGACTCTAGAGACTTCAGGCTATAGTTCTAGATTTGTCAAAACTGCTTGGTTAAGAGAGGAGTGAACGTGAAACCAGAGTGGTAAGTTTTAGAGGACTTACTTTATCTATGATTACAAGTGCATTTGGCCTTCACAGTGCCATTTCAACCCCTGTAACTGTCAGTAGGCCTGATTCTTGCAATACACTGAAATACTTTGGACTGAAGTGGTAGCCTGTGGCAGGTTCCTAGAATTGCAGGGTTTGTAAAAGAAAACCGTAAATCCCTCAGAAGTAGAGAATAAAGTCTCTGTGCAGGAGAAGAGCAGCATTACTAGCATACCAGAACAGCAGTTATTTTCTTCCACACCAAATACCAATAGAATTTTCTTACTGCTTTGGTAGTTTGTGGCATTAACTGGCTGTGACTGAAACAGAGGAGACAGTTGCTGTTTTCTCAGATGGGTTAATTCACAGTGACCATCAACTCTTATAGTTGTACGTTCACAATTGCAGAGCAGTCATACCATTTCAGAGGAAAAGTAAAGCAACCCCAGCACCAACTCAGTGTTTAAACTTTATTTCTTTTGCTTGGTCATTTCTCTCCTAAGTTTATTTTAATTTGTGTTCTGTTGAACTTCAATGACCAAAGGACATTAAAAGAAATCTATCCATCTAGTCCAATTTGCGTGCGGAAGTGTCCAGGTAGATTTTGAGTATCTCCAAAGCAGGAGACTCCACAACCTCTGGACAGCCTGTTCCAGTGCTCTGTCACTCTCAAAGTAAAGAACTTGTTCCAGATGTTCGTATGGAACTTCTTGTGTTTCAGTTTGTTCTCATTACCTCTTTTCCTGTGGCTGGATAAGAGCCTGGCCCTATCTTCTTTACACGTGACCTTCAGATATTTTATAAATGTTAATAAGATCCACTCTCAGTTTTCACCAGTCTGGACAGTCCCAGATCTCTCAGCTTCTCTAGAAGATCTCCATCTTTCTCCAATAGAGGAGCCCTGACTTAGACACTTCTCCAGATGTGGCCTCACCAGGGCAGAGCAGAGGGGAAGGATCACCTCCCTCGACCTGCTGGACACACTGTTTTCAATGTAGCCCAGGATATCATTGGCCTTCATGGCCAGCCTGTTGCCCACCAGAACACCTAGGTCCTTCTCTGCAGATCTCTCCAGAAGGTCAGCCACTGCCTGTATTGATGTATGCCTTGCAACCTGCCGAACACATTATTTCGGTGTATTATGTAGAAGCATACCTATGAAAAGCATTTTAAAAAAGACTTAAAAACTGCAGCAGCCTACTTGGCTGATGTGTTGGCTAAGTTGAATAATTCAGCTTGCTGAAATGGTGCTAATTTCCTGTTTGCTTTTAGTTTTTTAACCTTGAGATCCCAGTTGCAGATTGGTTGCTAGTTGTTCAACCCTTTCTTCATGAGTAAGAAAGAGATAGAAGGACTTAACTATAAATATCTGGAAGTTTGGAAGCATATTTTTGGTTGAAGGTCTCAGAATACGCAATTTTGCTTCATTTCATCTCAGAGATCTCAAATTTGCTAGTACTTTCTGATGAGCATAAAGTTAATGTATCTATAGTAATAAACAATAATTTTGCAGGATATTGATTGCAGTGATGGCTGAAGTTTTTCTTTTAAAAACAAAGATAAGGCTGGATCGGAAAGACGCTGAATTGCTAATAGTCCACAGATTAAACTTAAGTAAAAAAAGGCGGGGAAGGATAGGAGACTCATTTGATAAGATGTACAGTAATTTTTGTTACATACTTTTGAAAAGATTTAGCTCATAAACATTTGTAACACTTCATGCAGATCAGCATGTCACTTCTTTGTTAAAGCAGTTCTAAGATGACACATGATCACTGACAATTACAAGGCTATCTTGAAACCTATCTTGAAGATTTTTATTCTTAGTCAGATAAACATTCAGTAAGTGAGACAGAAGTTTTGCTGCTAGTAAAGATTTGGCTATTTGATTAAAAATATGCTTTAATAAAACTCTCCCATCTCCAAGGCCACAGAATTTTTACAACAGAATACAACTTTGGACCCTGGGGAGACTCAATCAAATATTTGATTATTTTTTTTTTATCTTGTATCTCTCTGGTAATATTGCAAAAGTAGGCTTGAATTTCAAGAAAGTTTTGATTTATTCCCAGCAGTAAAACTATCATATCTCAGTTCTGACTTGAATAAAAGAAGTATTGGTGCAAGTGGTTTTGTTTAGTCCTCTGATTTGGTTTGGGTTTTGTTTTTCTTTTTTTAATAAAGAGTAACGAGTAGAGGATTACTGTTGTCTACATTCCAGCATCATTTTCAAGTTTTGTATATACATTAAGAAGAACCCATGGTCTTCTATCTCTTTTTTTACTTCTGCATTTTTCTGCATTTTTATGCAGTGCTATATTAAAATTAAATAATTTAAAGGAGTGAATATAGGGCCAAAGTCCGGAGCAACCTAGCCTAATTCAGAAAGAACAGGTATTTTTAGGAGCTTGTTTTGATCATGACGACGAGCGTAAGTAAGGCAAACAATGAAAGATGGTGAAAAAAAATCTGTTTCAATATGCTATTGCACTCCAGTGGTATCTCATACTGGTGGAGAGGAAACGTACAGTCCTGTGTTGTGATTCTCCATCTATCTACTGTAACACTTTTCGACACCATTTGCTACTGCTGCTTATTGACCTGCATGTTTATAGTGCCATTATCTTGTCTGTCAACATATGTAGGTCCATACCATGATATTTTCTGGGACGCTTTCACCTCTGTCATAATAGATACATTTCCAAGGTCAGATGTCTCTTCTGTGACTACAGTATGGGATAGTTTGAAATATTCAGTGAAAATTTCATGCTGTATTAGAAACTTTTTACTCAAACTGTTACAGTTCCTCACTGCTTCCTTTCATGTAAATTCAGCTAAGCTTTAAAATAATCTGCAGGAAGTTTTGTATTCATTCGTCCTTCTGAGACTTGATTTTTCTCTCAGTGCTTCAATATCTAAAGTTCTGTTTTAGCCTTTATTTTATTGAGGCAGGGAGTACAGACTTAACCAATTACCTTTTTCTTTTTATTATTCTTCTGTTATTTGCTATTAGCTCTATGGAATATATTTCTCTCTGATAACAGTCACTATATCTACTTAGATTTTATGCTTAGGTTCTTCTTTTTCACAATAAGATAAAAAGGCCTCCAAATCATGAAGATTTTACTGTATGTTAATGCAAATGATAAGTTGTCCACAGTCAGAAGCAAGTGTGATGTAGATTCCAGAAAGGAGGAAAAAGACCTTAAGTTCCAATTTTTTATTAGACAGGTAATGTAATTAAACAATTGCACAACTTGATGGCTTATGTTTTCCTGCATGTCTGAAGGGATCAATAAGTATGTAAAAAACTCACATATGGACGTAGGACTTTGTAGGAGAAATGTAAATAACCAGTACTGTAGTTTACTGTATCAAAAGATAACCGTAATAGCATATTGTTTTATTCATATACTTGCAAGACATGCCTTTGAAACTAGTTTGTTGAATTACTCTCAGTACTTAACTGAGTGCTCTGCCTTCTGATTATTTTGGTGGTGGCTCAGGTATGATCTAATCACTTCCTTGTTTTAGGTAATGAGATTTTGGTTTCAGGTGTTTTTTCTTCCTCTGACTTGAAGTACAGAATTCTGTTTGTATAAGGAGAATGTTCTCTAGGTGATGTCAGATAACATGGCCTCTCTTCCTGCCTCCAAGTTTAGAAACCTTATTTGCCAAGCTAGGTTATGTTACTACCAAATTTTATACAAAGACTTGCAGTAATATGTATTGTAAACACTTGGTTCAGGATTGCTTTGGAACTGCAGCAGGTTGAGAAGAGATGATGACTAGGCTGGAATTTCTTTTTAAGCTAACAAGATCAAGAGCACATTCTGAAAACTTAATAGCTGCTTGTTTTCTAACAGCTAAGATTTCAGTGGCTGAAGTGAATGCTGCCTAAAAATCTACTATGAATTTTAATTTTTTGAGTCTTTACAAGTAACACAAAAATAAATAATTGTTTTTTGCAAAAGAATGGAAAAAGTAAGCTGTCAAGAATGCTTCTGTAACATTCTGTAAGAATGTTTTTATAGTGACTCATTACAAAAATGTGGCTGAGAAAGGTCAGTGTAATTTGCTCTGCTTGCGGAAATGAACTTGATCAGTAAACTGCAACTTCACATCAAAGACAGTTCTGATAAAGTGAAATTTGTTTAGGTAGCCTTTGTATGTGCCTTGTATTGCTTGGAGATTACCACAACCATGAAAAACACAAGAAAGAAGTAAAAAAAAACATTCAGTAGTGCCTTGTGACTCAAATCCGTGCTGGAAGACAATAGAAGGGAAGAAAGCTGTTCGTCTTTTTAAGTCACTCTGAAAGTAATGCCTCCTATTTATTTTCATGGAAAGTACAACATATGCAAAGACTACAATAACACTCCTTGAAGGATATTCTCAGCTACAAAACAATATTCATCAACATGGTCACCACCATTATTTATGCTTTTCCACCAGCATGAACAAGAGCCTGCATGCCGTGCTTGTGAAAATCTGCATGGCCATCAGAACATGGTTTGTATTTCATTTTGCTGTCACTACTGCTGAAATGCCCCACCCAGCAGCTCTCTGCACACTATTTGGTCTCCATGAGCATTCAGCAAGTGCCAATAAATGTCAATGGGTGCCATGTGTTCCACACGGAAGAGTTTAATTCCATACCTTTGCTTCATCCATACTTCCATTTTTTTTAGACTGCCCCTCTGCTGCCATCACACTGCAACAAAATGAAATGGAATATTTGTTCAACCCGTACTGTCATATCACTAACATCTGGCTCTGATGTCATGGGCCAGAAGAATAAAATAGGAGGCATTACTTTCAGAGCAGCCCTCATATGTGTATAACTATTGACTGAAATTTAAAGAAGGGATGTGTTTTACACAGATCAGTGTGAGGTAAATTACAGTCTGATACACATGGCATGGATGAGAACTGGAGCATTTACCTCAACCTACTGACTATCTTATCTCTGAGGCTGAGGCTGAACTTTGTTTCTGCCTCGTTTTTATATGCTTCTTAAGAAACTTATCAAATGAGAGAGCTCACACAGTATCAGGCTGGTTGGTTGGACTAGATGGAACCATTGCAGTGCTTGAATTAATGAATACTGGTTCACTTTGTGATGGAGTAGATGTGGAGCATTCTGACAAGCAGTTACAGTTTTACCTGTGAGTAGATGATTCCTTCTGGCTGGGGATGATTAACTTGTGTGCTTGCTTGCACTCTAGGATGTAAAATCTCTCTAGCTTGTTAACAGGTAATGCTGAAGACTGTGTTCAAATTCAGAAGTCAAACTAGACACCATTGCCCAAAGTGGTTTAATTATGTAAAGAACCTCATGCAAACATCCTGAGTAAGTTAGGCAGTTTTGAAACTGGCAGATTTAAAATCTTGCACATGACTATGTGCTAATTAAAGTGGGTTGGAACTTGTGCACAGCCTATTAATTACTCTGTATATTTAAGAATCAGGAATTTTACCCTTGTTTGTAAAAGGTGGTTTTATTTTAGATCTGTTAAATGGAAGAAGAGGCATTTCTCTCTCTCACTGTTGTTGAGAAGCTATTTCAGTATCGTTCTGAGCCTGCTAACCTTCATGTCATATGTGCTACATTTTATAGTTGTTGCTTAGTGAGCAAAGGCTGTGTGTTTGTGACCACATTTAACCCTGTTGTGAGTGTGTGAGCTCAGTGATTCTAATTAAGTAACTTAATTGATTCGCACATTCTGAGTATTGGAGTTCAAATAAATTGCTAAGTGTCTTTCTAGCTTGTAATGCAATTCTCACACAGAATTGGTTGATGTTTTACTTACGAATTTTATAATTTTTTGTATTTGCTTACTAAATTTGGTCTTCTTACTTTGTCTCACACAGTCTGACCAAAATAAGCTTGGTTCTTGTGAAGAAGCTGACTTCTCAGGATTAAAAATAAATTATTGTTTAAACATTGACAAATATATTTTTATATATTTTATATCTCAGATAAATTCATGGAATTCATTATTCCATGAAAAACTGAGGTAAAGAAAGAAAGGAGTTATAGGCATAGGTGGGTAACTAAAACTTTATCCTGAATGACGCAGGAAAGTGAATAGGAAAGCAGAAAGCTGTCCGTGGCATACCCTCAGAAAGTCAGGAAGCAATAACACTAATACTCCTGAACTGTAGTGTCATAAAGGCCTTTGGAAAGCATGGAAAGACTCTCTTAGTTTAAATTCTGTTTGTAAAAATTGCAATACAGATGGATGTGTCAGTATTAACAGCAGGTGGAATTAGCTCCAGTACCCATTGAGTCTGACCTTCTATTGTGTTAATTCTTTCTACAAGTCTGCTCATGCTCTGGGCCACCAAGCTCCCTGCAGTGACTGCTTTCATGCAGTTCCACTTTACTGTGTGATAGCTGTCCAAAATTATACTGCTTCAAAAATATGAATTCCATGCTGTCCAGTCCTTGATTGGTGTTTGAGTCCTACAAAGGATCCTGTGCAGAGCTTGGTATCTGATCTAGATGACTTAAATAACTCCTTGAATCCATTAGACTGTAGGTTTACGACTCCTTGTCTTACCGTGACTTACTGCCTGTTGCTCTAAATGATCGGTCCTGAAGGAAATACTTGGTTATATCAGCATGCTCATTTTCTTTCTCTTTATTGATGGACTCGTTGCAACACACAGCATAAAGGCGTTGAGTGAAAAAAAAAAAAAAAAAAAAGGAATATCTTTTAAATAAACTTTGGAATATCTTTTCCTCAGACCACTATTTATAATTGTTGTTAGTATCACTGCAGAATTCCTGTAGTTAGAAGAAGAAAAAGAAGCGCATGAATCCAGGAATCTAAAAGAGAGCGAACTAAGGAAGTGAACTAGTGAGGTTTGAGAGATTAAAAGGACACATTGTATTGAATTTTTTTTAGCTTTCTTGGTTTGGAGGTGAGGGAGACTCATGGTATGTGGAGCTGACTGGAAACCATACCTTCAGAACACATGGCTGGAAAACACAAATCCATTTTGCCAAGTTGCAAGTGCGACTTTGATTCAAAGGTAAAATGACTAAACTAAGACAGCTAATGTATTGTTCTGGGGAGTTGCCAAGAGATGTTAATAGTTTTTGTTAACAGCCCTAATCATGAGTTTTTACTAAAATCGGTAACCTACTCACATCCTTTCTGAAAAGCACTGTACACATAGAAATAATGGAAATACTTGTATATGTCTGTGTTATATGTTTCTGTGTGAGTGTACACAGATGTGTATGTGTACACACGTGTGTGTTCGTAGATATATATATATGCATATATAAATAAATTGTCTGTGTAATGGAGTCATATGTGTGATGTGCTGACAGTATTGCACCTCTGATTATGGAGGACCATAAGCAGGGCTATGTGTGTAAAGGAAGCAGTCTTTTATTAGAACAACCAGTGGAGGAGAGTTGTATGAAACATGTACAGGTGGTTCAGGCCAGATATCCGTTCCACACTGAAGGTCTGATAGTGTCTGAATGTTAATCTGTTATGTACTAATCAGTCTATGCTACCAGACCATGTTAACCAAAAGGTCGTTGTGGTCATTTTCATTTTCAGTCTTTTTTCTTGCCCTGACTACCCATTCAATGTTATACATTTAAGATATGTATATTGAAATATCCAAACTATCCAACAAGATACATAAGCAAGCCTGTAACCAGAATTTGATTTTCTCTGTCTTATCAAAGTATCCTTATTGCTGTATGCTAAGATATGCACCTTCCCTGTAGTGGTGCTGTGCTCTACCTTAAACTCTGTGGAAACTATTCTGGAATACCTATATTAACTATGATCCAATCCATTCAGATTATTTCTGAAGTGCACCTGTTACTGTGCATAACAAATGAAGCTGTCAAATGTAATGAGATTGTGTTGTTTTTAGACCCTCTGATTGACCCCTTTTGGAACATACTCGTTAACTCTAACAGACAAGTAAGTTGCAGCTGTGTATTTGAGCACCAACTTATGTAATTATTCCTGGGCTAAAGCAGAAGGCAATAAAAGTCATAGATGAGAAAAACATTGTTAAAGAAAGATGACACTTGCAGACTTCTTTTTAGTGTTTGCTTTAGGAAAAGTACACTCTTGGTATAGGAGACTTGGGACTAAGTGTCAGTTTGGAGGAAGGAATCAAGCCAACTGAATCTGAAACTTATGAGATGTCCATCGTACCTAAAAGTAGTTGTTTCATTGGTGATGTATTGCTGTTAGCTCCATTAAACTTCATTTTAATCATCCTTTTGGGAAATTGTGGTCTCCATACATGCTTATATACAACAAAATTACTGAAGTCTACAGTTGCAATTGGGAAGCTGGGTAATTTGCTGCTGTCACAACAGCGTTGTTGCTGAACAAATGATTTATAGTGATTTATGGGTAGGAGTAGAAGAACTGACTTAAAAATGAGAGATACAGAATGGTCAATCTCTTTTCAAAACCTCACATCTGAAACAGTGATAGATGAACATTATTGTTAAAACAGTAAGTGATAAAGCTATTTTGCATGTTAAATTCTGTGGTACTGGAGTGAGGCTACTACAGAAGTCTTTTTAGGAACTGGATAAGATGACCAGGAACACATCTGAAAATTATACAGACAGTCTGGTATTAGCAAAGCTTGAAGGTAATCACTCATTATCTCCTGCTAGCAAATGGATGCACAGAGAGTTTTCAAGCAGTAGCTATTGGGAAAACCAAACCAGTCTTCTGTTGCTGAGCGCAGCCATATGGCCTGGAATATCCCTTTGGTTATTTCTGGTTAGTGTTCCAACTGTCCCCTCCAAACCTCTTGTCCATCTCCAGCCTGTTTGACAGTGAGAAATAGAGCAGGTCTTGACACTGCAAAAGGACTGTTCAGCAATAGCTAAAACATTGGTACTCTGTGTTTTGTTCACTGAGCTGAAATACAGTATCTGCACTCTGAAGCATCCCAACCAGAGCCTGTGCAATCTTCTGTTGTGTCTAACAGAGTAAAAATGCATTAATATTTTTTTGAAAACCATATCGTGTCAGTGTAATTTGGGATATTGAGAAGAACTGGCATTTGAGTATGTAAAAAAACACATCCAAATTTTACTCTTGGCAGAAAAAAGACAGTGCCATTTCTTCCTGAGAATTCTGATTTGATTCCAGTCAACAATATAAATGCTTGACTTCTATGTAATAATTGGAGAATATCGTAAAGTGCCTACTGTCTGGCATAGAAGATCATACTATTGATGAAATTTTCAATATACTGTTTTGTCTTTTGAGTTGTTGGAAAGCTAAGATGTTATTGATCTATGTAAGAGAAGTATTTAGTGCGTGTTAATGTGTTAGAGATTGTGGCACAGATTTATGTAGAGAAGTATACTCAGTGCATGTCTTAAATTGTTGATGTATCAAGCATGTAGTGTGCTTTATCAGTACAATTAAAGAACATGATGAAATATGACACAAATTACATGCTGGACATGATGTCCCATGTATTCATCAAGTCTTTTTCCAGTGGTTTTAAACAAGTATGCCCTATGTTGACACTGTGGCAAAAGTTTATCTAGGCCCAGATCTCACTGAGGATTTGGTTCTATTGATACATCAGACATTTAGTAGTAGTTCTGAGCTGCTATTGCAAAGGGCAGCAGCACTGGCAAGGTTGCAGACTAACACTGTTTTCTTATGAGGATTTAGCTGAGACTCCCTTGTATGACTGTGCAGTTGTTCCACAGATCACACCAGGAATGGCAGTACCCTGTGGCTTTCCACACTTGACCACATGGGCAAAACCTGAATTATCTTCAGTTTATTAGATTACCTTTTCAGTGTTATCACTTGTTTCATGAGGTGAATAGGAGATTCCAGAGAAACCTTTTGCAAACACTGGTTATTTCAGATAACAAAGAGGAGATAAATTATTAATTAAACACTAAGGCCTCAATTTTATGTGTCATCTCATTGTAGAAATTTCAGTAAAAGTGGTTTGTTAAATTTGTCTAATAAGAGAAGCATAAAGGTTGTTTATTTATTATATCTGAGAAATGCAGCACTGTAATATGCGTTTACCATTAGCATGATACAGGCATTAGGAATTACAATTAATCCTTTACCTATTACACTTCTATTTGTATGCATGAACCACGACAATTAAGCTGTGAAGTAGGACTCAGTGTGTATTTTAATTAGTTATTTTGCACAAATTGCCACGCTTTCAGACTTTGTGGACTAATAACTTTCATCAAATATGAGTTTAAATTATTTGAATTTTACAGTTTTAACAAGCGCATCTGTTTCTACTCTCAGGAATTTGTTCTGCAGCTTGCAACATGAGCAATGGTACAGCAGGAATAAATGTTAAGGATTCATAAACCTTTTTCCAAATAACTCACATCTGAAAATTTTAGATTACCCTAGTAGGCTTAACAAGAAGGACCTGAGGTAAATGCCTAGCTACTTATATCTGCTCAGTTGCTGAAAGTAGTTTTAAATGGACACAGATTTATGTTACACTTTTCTGAATAGTAGAAGTTATCCCCAGAAATTATCATAGTAAATATTTTTCATCCAATAATAGTATTGTAGTAGCATCTGTACAAGTCTTGTTGATTACCATTCCTATTAATGGACTGTTTATATAGTCTGATCAGATTCCCACTTGAACTTCACTGAAAGGGAGAGTCAGATTGAGTATTAGGTGGTGGGACACTGGAATAGGTTCCCCAGAGCAATGGTCATGGCACCAAATCTTCCAGAGTTCAAGAAACTTGCGGACAACTCAGAAAAATTGATTTTTACATGATCCTATGTGGAGCAACAAGTTGAACTCATCTTTGTGAGTTTCTTCCAGTTTTGGAGATTTTATGATTCTATGAAAGTGTAGAAATACTTTTTTTTTTTTTTTTAAACTGAGTATTTAAATAGATGTCAAATGTGAGATTTTAATCCATCTATTGCCTCCAGCTTGTTGTTTGGAGTTCGATTTTAGAGAAAATCAGTAATCTTTTTTATTACTTTTGCTTTGTAGATTAATCTCCGTGCCACTGATGTGAAACTTATGCGACAACTACTCATCATCAATGAAAGTATTGAATCAATCAAGTGGATGATTGAAGAGAAAGGCATTGCCAGCAGAGGGAGCAGTTTGAGTGGCAGCCTGTGCAGCTTATTGGAAAGTCAGGACACATCCTTCCATGGCAGCTGTAGCAGTTTACAGGACTGTAGTGATGGTCTGGATGGAATATCAGTGGGAAGTTACTTGGACACTTTAGTTGATGATGTTCCTGGTCACCAAACACCTTCTGATGTAGACCAGTTCAGTGATTCTTCTATTATGGAAGACTCACATAAGCATCCCAAAATTGATTCAGATGAGTACTACTGTTTTGGTTAATAAAAGCAAGTTCCAGTGGGACATTCATGCACTTGTATTTATCCTTTTTCTTTGCTGCTATTTTATTTCACATGCAAAAAATCCAAACTTCTCTTGGAAGAAAAATATACTATTATATTTTGATTCCACTTCAGAACTATTTTGTTTCTTCTAACACATTTCCTCCTCAAAAAGTTGTCTGCCTCTCTCCTCCTTGCCTTTTCTTTCTTTTAATTTATTGTTGCAATTTTTCTTTTTGTTGCTTTTTTTTTTTCTTCATTACTAATTACTGTATTTACAAGTCTTTAAAAGTGGTGAAGGAGAAGCTTTATCTTTAAAATGAGACTTCAGGGGATGACAGCATCAATTTTGTACTCGTTGGCAATAAAATATATTCTGATAAATAAAAATTGTGGACATTTTTCTTGACTACGAGGTTTTGCCTTTCCAAAGACACTATTCTTACTGAGCCTCAAGTCTGAATCTTCAAAATGTTTCTACAAAATAATTTTCCTTTTTAAAACAATGATATTTTATTCAATCACACTGTCTTCTCTTGCAGTGTAAGGTATCCTAAACATTTCTAGGTGGAGTTTCTTTCTTCTTGAATGTTGTCATGATACTTGTCTAATTATGGTCCTGAGTTCTTGTCTTGAAGTGCACTCCAGTGGTGGAAATTCTTCATGAGGACATATGTCATTTTTGAGCTTTGTACTTTTCACTGAACCTGCTGTTTTACTGGGACAGTGTGTTTCTGTAAGAAAAAGTAAGGAAATCCCACATTCAGTTATTGAATTTGAAGAGTTTGGATACTGGGCTAAAATTACTCAGCAGAATTATTTTTAAAATGTCTTGAAATTTTGAAAGATTTAGTATGTACTCATGAATTATTTTACAGGAGGCACTAGCTAAAAGAGATATCCTGTTCTGCTTCTGTAAGCACAGTCCCATCCCATCCTTAACAAGTTCACTTTGGTTTTACAAAATATTGTTAATTAGAGGAAGTATTGCCCTGCTGTCTTCTCGTTTCCTGTTCTACAAACATGAGGTTCTTCTAACCTTTTTTTCTCTAGTAGTACAATTGAGAGCTACAGATAGTCTTTTACTTTGGAAGTATGTGAGAAGTGGAATGGTAACAAACTGAAGTCTTAGGCTTTGAGACTCCCCTGGTCAAAGCTTTTGTGCAGAAGAATAGGAAGCAGAATTTTTTTAATTGCTTCAGAGTCCTAATGAAAAAAAAAGATTTTGTCCTACTGTGAAGACAAAAAAAAAGAAGAAAAAAAAAAAAAAAAGAAAGAAAAAAGGAATATGATTGATCTGAACTCTCATAAAAAGATTAATGAATTTATATTTCCAGCTTTCCAGTATTTCCTGGTGGAGGAGGTGCTGATACTTACACATCATCTGAAAGTGTCTCATCTCTTTACATTTCACAATAAAGCATGAAAATCCTGCCCAGAATCCTACCAGACTACCTATTTAAAATATAGTTTACATATTCTGAAACAATGAAGTCAGTAATGCAGCAGTCAAACTGCTCTGGTTGATGCTGAGAAACAGTTAACAGTCCCATAAGGTTCTGTTCTTCCAAACCATGGTTCAGTGAAGCTCTTTTGTCTAGGTTCTGTCAACCTCCAATGTGGAGAAGAAGGTAAAAAGTCCAGAAATTGATAAGGCATAATCTGTGCTTTGGGAATAACCCCATTACTTCTCAATAGAATAGACAGATGTCTGTCTCCATCAAAATTAAAAAGCCGTGTGTATTTTACTTCACACACTATGATTTATTCAGTGTGAATGAAAGTGAAGAAATATATGATTTTCAAGAATAAGAATTCTTAGCAATCTGAGGTGTCTCCAATCAAAACTTGGGTTTGCACATACCTCAGAAGTAACTTGTGAGTTAAACCAGGGTATTTCAGATAGCTTGAAGGAGAACAGAGGTAAGCCCTTAAAGGCAGTACTGTGTGGGCTTCACTTTTAAAGTGTTTTTTATTCCTTCCCCAGATTATGACAGCTGGACCTGGTTTGGGGTAAAAATCTGAAGAAAAGTTTTGGAAAAAGTATTTTTCAGTATATTACAAAATAGAGTGTTTTCTGTGAATGCAAAGTACTTTTTATTACTGTAAGTTATATGAATCTGGGGAACAGATCTAATGCCATAGTTTAAAGCTGTGAGTTTTTTGGATAAGTATTTCTACTTTTTTTTTTTTGTTTGGCATGGAAGCTAAACGTCGGGATGTCTACTGCATCTGAATGTAATGAATGTGCAATATTTGCAGTCTTTGCTTCTCCAACTGAGATATTGGGCGGTAGGCCATGATGCACATAAAATCTTCCTACTCTGAAGGAAAGTAAAAAATATTAACATACCTTCTCAGATTTCCCCTACAGTCATGCTGAAATATCTTCAAAGAAAACACAAGCTGTAACTGTCACCCACCCACTCACAGCTGTAATACTGGATAAAGAGTAATTACATCAGTGATAGATTTATCGTATCATAATTGAAAAGTTCATTTACATGGGAATTAAAGCTGGTAGGAAAAATAAACAAATTGAAAAAAGCCTACTACCAGAAACAGTGAAACGAAACTTCCTGTATGTCTTTACCATGTATTTTATTTCTCTATGTATCTTGATTGGAAGTAGAGGAAGAGTACAAATGACAAAACAGAAGCGCCAGGAAAATCTCAGAATGAAATATGTTTGTGGTATCCAGTAACAAGAACACCTTGACTTTTTTACTTACTTAAACATAAAAACTTCAAAGATCTCTGTTTGACTTAGATTTCTTGACTACATTTAATTAGAGTTCATAGCTAGAAGATAATCACTTACTCTGACTTCCAGCTTAAGACAAACTGAAATCTGATTATCTCCTACTGAGTCCAATAATTTGTAGTTCAACTAAAATCTCCCTATACAGGAAATTGAAAAAGTACAATGATACATAACAAAATATACCATTGGGAAATTAGTTTTGCTTTTAAGCAGTTTACATAGCTTTTCCAGTTTCCTTTTGACTTGAACAACCTTGGTTCATAAAGTCTTTATTAAAAAATGATATGGATGCCTAACTTATGCAGAGTTGGGTTCCTTTTTTGATTTGAGTATCCATATAAATTTATATATTTACATAAGAGTAAATAAAAAATTGTTAGTGTAGGGCATAGTATCTGGAAGCACTTTAATCGTATGTGTGTTTGAAACGTAGAAAAGCAGATTATTTTCTTCCTAAAATGTGGAAAAGTAGCTAAAAGAGTTTTATTTTTTTTATTGCTTACTTCTTTATAGCTTAAGTTCTTCTGTCATTTAGACTGTTTCTAGTCAGGACAGACAATTTTGGGAAAATTTATGAAATCACAGGCAATGAGCAATACTTGTTCTACACTGCTCTGGTTTTGTCTTTGACATTCAGCTACGTAAGCCGTGTAATTCTGACACAATAGGGGACAATACAAAAGATAAATTCAGTATGCTGTCTGTTTTAAAATTACTGTTTCCAGATAATAAGAGGAACCAAATTGTAAATGCATGTGCTGTGTTTTTCAAACAAACTGTCTGAGAAGAGAAAAAAAGCTCAGACTTTCACATCTGAAAACTGGTGCTTCAAAGATTCTGGCAAGACGGTCTAGATGAGAAGTTCTGTTGCAGTTCCAAAAGAGCAATTAAAATTCTTTGAAAACTCTCAGCCAGCTGTCAGGTTTAGCACTGATCTGAAGTTTGCATGACTGCATCTTCACAAATGCTTGGAAAGTAAGTAGAATTGATCAGAAGCTCTTGGATCCATTAGAAGGCCACAAATGACGTACCAGGAAACTGGATATAAAACAGCATCTCTGCCTTTGGAATGGACACTATCATTGCCATGCAAATTGGAATAGGATGATAAAAAAGGCTGAAGTCTGGTATATCTTGTTAAAATGAGCTGTGAGTTTTACAGGGAGTAGTAAAATGCATCCGTTCGAGGCCTCAAAGTGCTGGTGAAATGTTTGAAAGTTTGAAGTTTCAAAATCTTTCTCTGTGTTTCCCTTTGAAGAAGAGGAATAGTTAGTAAGGGCAGCTGAAGTGCAGTCTGAAATAATGTCTCGTTATACCATGTAGCTGCATTTCAGATAAGTCTGTACAATCTACTGTAAGGTTTTTGTTTATTAATCTTAAGCAGACACTAAGCTGTCTAGAAAGCCTGTGCTAGTATTTTCCACATTGCCAGTTTTCTAAACCAAGTCTAAGGGATGTGTCTTTGATATAAAGATTTAACGTGCACCTAGTAAACTTGGGATCAATAGAAAACATCCATCACTTTAGAGTAAAGGAGGCTTTATTTTACTTTAACTGTGCTCTGCTACAGAAAGTTTGTCTTTTCCAGAGTAGCTGTGGATTTTCTATACAAAGTGTCAGAATATTCTGTCCTGAAACAAATAGATGTTTTTTTCCCATACGTTAATTAAAAAGTGATTAATGCTGTCTGCGTTTGAGCTTTCTATCAGACAGAGAACATATATACAGTAAAAATTTCCCCCATGGAATTTTGTGTGCTGTTGCATGCTACTAATAAGATAATTGCTGTGTAGTCTTTTTGAAAGCATGCCTTTCCAGCAGGCGTACCTAGTCTCCAGGACTGAAATTTCTCCACTGTCCTGTTTAGCTTTGTTGACTCAGTCTTGACAGAAACATTCAAAAAAGAAGTCTTTTAGTTACTCCTAGAGGACCTCATGATAACAATTGTCTGAGAATAAATAGCAAAATTTAACTTCCCTCTCCCTCACTAGTTGGCTGCAGAAACGGTGTTGGTATCCCAGAGCTATTTTGTTGCTATTATTTGTTTGTTTATTAGTAATTGCATTTCTTTGTGACATCTGTGTGGAGAGTGTCATGGTTCTGTGCAGCAGGTTGAGAACACATACCATTGATGCAAATTAGTTAATATTGCTAGATCCAAAGTTGTTAGCTAGTTATATGGGCTGGTTCAGCCCGTTTCCATGACTAGTGGGGTGGAGCAATTTCACAAAATCCATGCCTCCAGAAAAGGGACCCCAAAATAATTAAAAACAGCGGCAACAATCTGAGGAGAAACAAACTAATTTACTAAGTGCAGTATCAGAATGCAAGATAGCACACTATAGTACTATATAATTAGAATTGAAGCTAATAAATCAAGTACAGTCAGAGAGGGTGTCCAAAAGATGGGTAGGCCTCACCATAACACTGAGGTGAGATGCACAGTCCAGCTGAGCAACAGGGAGGAGAGCCTGATGAAGAAGAGCACATCAGGTTATCTTGCCACCTTGCCAGGGGTTATATCTCCTCTCTGATCACAAAGCCCCCTGGGTATGCAGTTCTTCTCTTCCAGACAGGTACCAGGAACTGGAGCATTAACACTTCAACTGCCAGTGCACTACATGATGTTATGATGTGGAAAACCAATAACCAAAAATCATAAAGCCATGACAGGTCGTGATTGGACTTAAGATGATCTTTAAGGTTTTTTCCAACCTGAGTGATTCTATGATTCATAACTAACACTATGTCATAACACTATTCATAACTGATTCATAACTAACATATGATTCATAACAACGCTTAGAGTCATAACACTATGGTTCATTAAGATTCTTGCATGTGACCATTGTATTTATCATTCAGGAAACTTTATGAATGTAAAAGGGATATTGCTGTGATTTTATTAAGAAAAATGTCTTGATAGAGCAGACTGAATTTTGTCTATGAATTATAAATTCAAATGATAAAAGTGCACAGTAAAATTTTTGCATTAGATTTATAACTGTTGGGTAATGTCACTCTCACTACTAACTTCATTTATTAAAAAAAAAAAAAAAAAATCTGAGCCTCAAGTCTTCTTAAATTTGCATTGAAAGGAAAATTTCAAGAACCAATGCTATAAAAAAGGGTAACTGCTAAATGGGAGAGAGTATCTGTAGACAATTTTTTCAAGTTTTTCTGACAGAAATGTTCCTCTAATTTTACTGAATGTGTGTCTAAACAATAATATATAGACTTATCAACAAAACAGAATTAAGAAATACAGTGTGACGTGCTGCTTGCAATAATGCAATTGTGTGGCCTATTATGGGTAGAAGTGTGGGAAGAGGTCAAGAAAACAAAAACAAATAAAAATCTAGGAGAGAGAGTAGAGAACAGTAGCCGAGTCCTCTGTACATCTGGTGATATGGATCTCATAGGTAAGGATAAATCTGACCAGGTCATCTGTTTGATGATGGCATCATGCTTGCAGGGGGCAGCCTGAAAAAAACTGAATGCCTCTTCTGCATTTAACATTGCAAACCATTTTCTGAACTCTACTTTTTACTATTAGTTAAACCAATGAAATACAGTTGCTGAGACTATCAGCTGACAGCTTGACTCCCAAGATCTCTCATCCCTTAAGTCACATTGATTTCCATGGAACCATTCAAACGTTTGAATATTAAGCGCTACATTTATCTTAAAGTATTAAGAAATATATATTTTTACTAAATATTTAATTTGTTATTAATATATTTTTTATTTGTTTATTTGTTATTTATAATTCATTATATGAAAGTCAAATCTTATGTGAAGTTAGTGCTATTTTTGAGAAAAGGCAGCTTTCCTGTTAACCTTGGAGCATTCTCTCAGTATTTGTTTATTTTGCAATCAAGTTCTTTAGGCAAAGTTATTAACTTCCCAGCTGGTGTAACAAATAATTAAATTTGGGAGTACCTATTCGCCTTCTGTGCATCTTTGAGTATTTTCTTTACTCCAAAAGTACTGTCTCTTTCCCTTAGGAATACAGTGTCTTTTGTTTCCTAACAACTAGCTATCCAACAATTTGTACAGCCAAGTAATCCTAAAAATATTTTGATGATGGGGGAGGAGAAGGGCAATTAAAATGTTCCTTGCTTTTTGCACAGAGAGGCTGTGTTTGGAACAGTGACATAATCTTCAGGACAAATATGGCTTTCATTGTGCCACCCCACCTCCCCATTGCCTGAAGTAATGTAAATATTTGCTTCAGTCTATGAAGCTACCCAAAGTCAGTGCTGGGTCACTTTCTTTATGGCATGTGACATGCTGATATCAGCACACGTTTCCAAAATGAGTCATAATGCTGTATGGGAAGTTACCAATTAATTTTCAA
The DNA here is from genome assembly GCF_019232065.1 of Centrocercus urophasianus. NCBI lineage: Eukaryota > Metazoa > Chordata > Aves > Galliformes > Phasianidae > Centrocercus > Centrocercus urophasianus. The sequence goes on from NW_024884833.1 coordinate 3,429,999, forward strand.
CTGTACATGGAACAGATTGCTTCTTCAGGAAGCATTATCACCAGTAGAAGCAGATTTCAAAAAGGCTTTTTGATTGTAATTTAAGGTGTAAATATGTACTTTAAGGTGAACATATGGATTTCTGTCTTCTCATTCCACTGGTCATTCCGTGGCTAAAATCACTGTGACAACAATGGAAAATAGAACGGTGTTGTAAGAGCTATGACAATGTCATCACTGTATTTTTTTCTCTGAAATGAATTCAAATTCAGAATATACCTTCAAATTTGCTAAATCACAGAATCACAGAATCACAGAATCACCCGGGTTGGAAGGGACCTCAAGGATCATGTAGTTCCAACCCCCCTGCCTAGCAGGGCCACCAAACACACACATTCAGATCAGGTTGCCCAGGACCCTGTCCAACCTGGCCTTAAACACATCCAAGGACGGGGCATCCACAACATCCCTGGGCAAATACTATACTTCTTAGTATTTTCTTTGAGATGATATAACCTTTCCAATTCTTTAGTTATTCAATGAACTTGGACACGTGCACAAGGTAGTCAATGTGGAGTGAATAATTTGAATTATCAGAAGATCAGTGGCCTGGTGCAGTTGATCTATATGCATAAGTAAATGTCCTGGAAACCACATAGAGTCCTGATGGATCTCCTTACACAGGATAGAGAATTTGATATGTTATTTGTAGAGACTGGTGGTGTTTTGTTTTGTTTTGTTTCTGTTTGTTTTGATTCAGTTTGGTTGGTGTGAGCTTCTTCCTGAATGGCTTAGCTGTTCTAACCATGGCTTAGGAAATGAAATCTCTTCCCTTTTTCTGTCTGTATTTTCAATTGCTTGGCTATCAGAGCCAATAAAAACGCAGCTCCTCAAAAAGTTTCAGATTAGCAGGACGTTCACTGAATAATGCTGATCCACAGCAGTATGGATGGAACTGGGCTGTCTGCTGAAAGGCTGACATCTCTATGCCTTTATATAAGTATACATAGTGTAATTTAATATATATATTATTTTCCCCAATAGGAAATCAGATTTCAAGTAGATTTAATGAGAAAGTCACTCTCATACCATGGTTTCCTTATATGATTCTACATGATTCCTACATGATTCATTTAATTTTTGTTCTTTCAAAAATAACATAAGAATCACATGGCAACGTCAGTTCTTTTAGAAAACAAATTGCATGGTAATTAGAGCCTTAGAAAGTCTGTGTTTAGCTTTCTCCACATTTATAAATGTACGTTAATCTTAATATTGGGACAGGAATATTTAAATCATTGCTTGCCAATCTTACCACGTCATAATGAACCATTAACAATACTAAAATGATGCATTGCCATGTTTTAACACAAGCGGGTATATGATCTAACCTGGGAAATACATTCTGTGAGGCATCCTAGGAATGATTGGTTTGTGCTACCAATTCAAAGTTGACGCTTATGCTTTTATGCATATGAATATTAATTAGGTAGGGCCTGGGGTGGTTACTGAAATGTACAATACACAGAAGACTACCATTACAGTCTCGCATGAACAATGTGCAATTCATCCATTTTATTAATGCTCTGTTTCCCCTTTAGGCAAATCATTTCACCAGCATGTGATAATAAAGGCTTCAGTCAGACATTTTTTGACAAATTTGACATGTTATTGGATAGAAGCCACGTTCTAAGATAAAACTCACAGCTTGCTTTGCTGAGTTTTCTCACTAGGCCTAGAAAAGGACACACATTTCTATCAGTGCCAGATTATTTGATGCAAAACTTCAGAAGCTGTTGGCATGTGTACAATATTGAAGACAACTGTAGCGAGAAAGATTGGGAATTGAAGGAAGTGGGAAAAGAATTATAACAAAGCCAATGACAATAGATACCAGTTCAGTGTAGGTTCCAGACAGTGGTTGAGAACCACAAGCACAAAGCAGGATCAGTCATGAATGACAGGAAATAGCAAGAGAATTGTATCTCGCTTATCTTGTGAATCTCATTTCCAAACTGCAATGCTGTGGCTATGCACGATATGGGGTACAGAGGCATAAAACCAGAAGACATCATTCCCTTTCATTAGTTATTTCTACACATATAGGGAATGACTTATTGAATCCCAGAAAATGTGACAACTTGCTTCCCTTTTCTGTCCCTCATTGCAATGTTCTTTCCTTTTTTACTTTGGGAAGAACCTGAAGGAAACCCTAGTGCACCACTTTTAGCATTCAGTGAAGAAATCCTGACAGGAACAGAATTGACCACAACTGAATTCACCCTCCCTTTTCTGTTCACTGTATGCTTTTGCTGGTTTTCATTAGACAGAACAGTAAACACAGCTTTAGTATTAGCCGAAAAAAGTGGTGTAGGGTCAAATTTTGTAGATTCTGTAATCCTTTAATTCAGCAAGAGTTTGTATTATATTTCATTTCTCTTTTGTATTCTGTTCTATTCACTCACACACAAAAGAGGTTTTGCTGCGCTTAAAAATCACAAAAAATGGGTAAGAAAGTCTAGGCTTTACCATGAATATATAAATAAATAAAAATAATAAATAATAATAAATATTTACCCATATTTTTATATGGAGCAATAAAATACAAAGGTTTATCTCTTTTCCATGGTAATGAGGGAAGTTCAAAGTACAGTTTGAAATAAAACCCAGAGTATCTGGAGTTGCATATTTTTCTCAAGAACCATTTTTTTTTCTACTGACAAGATGCTGTTCTCCACTATAGGCATCTCAGTTTCTGTTACAACTTGTGATTTTCATCTTCTAAGGTAAAGAAAATTGTGTACTGTGTAAAACTTTCTGTGTTCCAAGTATTTTGTCTAATATAACACAATATGACATGACATAATGTAATATAATATAACACAATGCTAAATCATGTATATATTTCTTTCTAGATGAGTAAGTTAGTCGTTAAGTAGCTTCATTCTGAAAATTTGTCAGGTTTCTTTGGTATTTTTAAAATAATGACTCTTTAATTTTGTGCCTCGAATGTAATTTAAATGAGAAAGAATGTACCATTGTCCCTTTCAAATTCAGCTTTTTCACCTGAGAATGCTAGTCAGTGGCAGGGGAAATTCTTTTCAAGCTTTTTTGAATAATACTGTTGGGATATTCCAGGCATATTTAAGCAACAGCATTAGCAAATCTTGCAATCTGATGGGCACTTGTTCTTTAATGTCACTTTAGAAGTGCTTCCCAGGAGGAGGATTTTCTACATTAATAAGATATCTTATTATGATTGAGGTATGAGAAAATCAAGTATAGAAAAAAATTAACTCTCTTGACAAGTGAAAAAGAGATTACTCTGTGCCCCAGCATAATGTTCTTAAAGAACAAGTCAAAGGACTATTTTACCTGTTTTACCTATTTACCCCTAGCTATGCTGGTAGTCAGTGAGGCGGAGAGACCTACTTTTCATGGGAAAGGTCTGACAAACTTTACAAACATTACAAACTCGATTTGTAAACACTCTCTGGGAAACATATTTCCTCCTACTACAGTTATGCAAGCGTAGGCGTCTATTTCAGAAAGATATTTAAGTATGTGGTTATATTCAAGTACCTGAGTAATTTATGTCCTTAAATGCCTGGCTGAATCAGGAACTAAATCTTGGTGGTGATACTTCCAGTTTGCACAGAGTAGACTTTTTCTTTCCAAATGAAGCTTTACCAGTCTCCTTAAGGCCCCAGTTTATGATCTTATTTGCTGAAATGCCTCTGTAATCATCACATTGCTGGAACATAGTGTAATTTTCTTAATCTTACATAGGTAATCAAGCAGCAATATTCTCTGATACTGTCATTGAGATTTTTGCCATACTAGGATTCAGTAAAAAAATGGTAATCAAATGGGTATGAGTTATTTTAATTCTTTAAAAGTCATTACTTCTTTTAAGAGGTGTGACAATCTAGGGCAACCTTGCAGCAGCCTTCTTAAAAAATGGAAAAAGTACTTCAGGCCAGGAGCAGGGGAAAATACTGATCAGTCATAGCTAAATCAGAACTGAGTTATGCCATGGCATCTGTTTAAGATACTTGGAATATCCTAGTTTCTTTGCAAACTTGCCAAATGTGCGCATAATAAAAATGAAAAGAAATTAAAAAAAAAAAAATTTAAAAGAACTGATGGAATTTTTTTGCTGTTTATTATTGCTTTTTTTTTTTAAGAATGAGATAAAGAAAGCTATTACACTGTAAGTAAGCAAAGACTATATTGCTTGGTTCTCTATCTAAAGAGCAGCTTTACAGATTGAATTTTCTAACTCTAATTTCATGCCTGAAAATATTTCATGAGTTATTTATTAAACTCCAGTAAAGAGTAAACATGTCAAGGAAGAACAAATCTATGTGGATTTCTCTAACTGCTCAGTATGAATATGGCTACTAGTCCGTATTTTATTATTTTTAACTTTCTCATTCCATTTATTGTTGACTAGTAGTGATGTAGGTTAGATTATCTTGCTAATTATTCTTTTTCTACTTGAGTTTTGCTGTTGTCTGTCTACACAAAATATGTTAATAAATGTTTTCCGTTTTTCTAATTTGTGATAAGCAAGAGAAGGAGTAGTCACCATGTCTCACTCCAATTTATAGGAGGAAGAAGAGGTTCTTTGATATCTGTATACCCAACACGAGATTAAGAAGCAATGGTTCAAATGTTGATCCAACCAGTTTATTACAAATCTTAATCAGGGAAATAGGGAAGGAGAGGGTGGACACTATTATGAATTAGGGTGATGGGGAAGGGAAGAATGGCGATAGAAAAGATAGGAAAGATGCAAGGAGTCTTTATAGAAAGCAAGAGGGAGATAGTCACCACCATGGAACTAGCGTTTTTTTCATTGATCTTCAGTAGTGCTGTGTCATTTTTCTGTTGATGACGACAGTAACCACGGTAATGATGGTGACTTTTCAGTGATAATACCAACTTATTTATACATCCAAAGTGGTTGAGTCAGCTCTCTTTGGAGCAAAAGCTTCTGGCTCTGGGATCTCAGCAGAAATTCCTTTGTTCCTATCTTCTGGGCCTTGCCAGCAGATAAGGGAGAGCAGGGAGGTGCCAGCTTACATCTTGCCTTCACAGAATACAATGGTATCATACCCCAATCTCCTATAGCAAGCTGGAGTTATTTGGTCACAGGCCAGATCTTCCACCAGTAAACAGTCCTCAGCACTCTCTTCTGAAGGCAAACAGCTCCAAAGAAATGCTTTCAAATGTAAAATTGTCCAGATAGTGATGTTGATTGCTACACAGCAATACCCATCACTCATCTCCTAGACAAGTCAGTCTTATCACAAGACATACCTCAGGAAGCAAGCGTTGAGCTTAAAACATTTATCATACATACTATAGAGGACTTCATGTGTCTTGTGGTCAAGTTCAGACATTGTCAGACACACCAAAGTGCCTCTGCAGTTGGGTATGGATTAACCAAAGGACTTTTTCCTCTTCAAATTAGAATGATTTAAATGTGTCCTAGCTATCTTCATCCTTTCTTAGAGTCCCATAAGCAGAAAAGACACGGACTTAGTTGTGCTAGGGCTGAGAAAGCAGTAATGTATAGAAAGATTTGGCATTTAAATGAAAATATAGGAATAAGACCTTAGTATGAGCTATGTGCTTTGAAAATGTTTAAGAACAAACTCTCCTTCTGTCAACAGCTGTACACTACACGTTTAGATTTATTTGTCCATATATTTCCCACAGAATTTGATGGAATTAATAGTGTGTGACAATAAACAGCATACAATACACCAAAGTTTAATCCTATACAATATGACCAGTATGCAGTTATGCTGTCTTCAACTCGCACATGGATATCACAGCCTCTGAACATCGTAGATCTGGTAAGGAAAATAAAGCCTTAAACAGAGAGCATGAGCATCCAATCAGTGTAAATCCAGAAGAAGCCAGTAGACTTACAGCTGCCAGTCTTCTTACAAAACAGAATAGAGGCGCAAACTTTCACTGTGCAAACCAAATTCATTTCAATTGTATACTAGCTGTTTCATTTCACATGAGAAACTGTCTTCCAAGGAAAGCTCCGACTATTTAATCTTTACTGTTTCATACTTCTATAATTCAGAAAGTTGACTCATGCTTACCACATGAGTCAAACTGCATCTATTTTGTTTTTGGGCAAAGGTGCCAGACTGGAAACAGAATCCTCACTGGATTCAATGTGAAGCTAAAGGACATTCAGATGAATAGTTAGCTGGATGACATTTAATGGATTCCACCAAATACTGTGAAAATAAAAAATAAAATAAATTAAATAAAAAATAATTAAAAAAGACGTAAGTGGCTGCAGAATTAAATAAGTACTGAACAGTGCAGAAGGGATCAATGGCTGTCGAAAAGGAAGAGTGATTACAGTAGATTGCTTCCCAGGGATATAAGCATACAGGTATTTGAACTTTTATCTTCATCTTATTCAGGGTTCGGAGCCCAGCAGTATGAAAAACACTTGGAATGGTTATCTGATCTGATTGTTTTTTTTTCACTGAGGAGGAAAGGAGCATAGAGACAGTTGTTCTTGAAAAAATATGACCATATCTTCACAACAAAATAATATGGGTGGCATAAATCCTTTCAGAATTTTCTAAATGTGTACAGATCTAGTCTGTCATAAGCTGGAATATATATAATCACAGTGGGACAAAAGTATCAATTTATACTCACTCCATTTTGAAAAGACGTGTAGTCAAATGGCTCCAGGACATTCCAAACTTATTATACAGGAAAGGCTTTGTGGATTAGCACAGAAGTATTTGAGCTGGCATCTCAGAGAAGTATAGGACTAAATCATAAAGTTCATCAATGTAGACAGCCAAAAAAAACTATTTGCTTGGCTAAAAAGAAGTGAAAACTATCACACCCTCTTCTCAAAAAATCTGGCACACCAGCATCTTTGAAATTTTTGTACTGTTTTTTCAAGATATTTCTATGGGTGAAGTTCAAATTTATGGTTTCCCTATGGAACGTAGCCTGTACCCTTTACAAGAGTATGAAGTTAGTTATTTTTCAATGTAAATCTCTTATGCAGCTGTTTAAGTTCCTCTATCAACAGGAATATCTGAATATTGATGTTCTTTCCAATATTATGAGAGACAGCTTAACTACTGACTTCACATCCATGAGGGTTTACCTTGAACTTGAATAACTTCTCCTACAGGTCGGCAGCCTAAATTTGTATCTAAAACTTAGTAGTTAAATACATGTCTGGAAACCTCGGTATATGGTCCAGCATTCCAAAGGACTGAAGAACAATAAGAAATGGCATTCTCAATGCTGTTACACTTTCTAATTAGTGGAAAATATTACCAAAAACTAAACAGAAGGGTAGAAGCATCTTAGATTCTCACTGTCTGGAAATGTGTAGTAAGTGCTTAAATTAGGTAAAAACAGTGAGGTCATTAGATATTATAAGTACCAAAATACTTGTTCTTTCCAATTAGCTTAAAAGTGGGGGCTCAGAGGTCCCCACTTAGGGGACCTTAGGATTCCTTAGGATTCCTACCTCTAGAACTCCACTGGCTGCTCATTTAACTCTGGCTAGCTGTATGACTCATACCCAAATCAAAGATCTTTCCACTAAGAAAGAATGGTTTTACCAACCTTAAGTCCACAGTGGTAATGTTCAGCTTCATATTAACCAGTTGACAAAGCACGTGAATGAACAGATTCATTACTCATAAAACTCCATCACATTCAGAATTAATTTGGACTACATAAGTTGTAGATGTCATTTGGATAAATGAATCAGAACAGGAAGCATTTATAGTCCAAAAGAAAGATATGGTAAAGATCTGTTTTTGTTTCTTGCCTTGTTTCATATTTGCTGAGAAATGTCAACCTTGCCACATTAAATTTGTTTATAAATTCAACCCTAATTCAGTTAATGGTTTACATTGAACTACAATAATTATTTTTGAGACATCAAAAGAGTTTATTTTCACTTTTTGTGAGCATATACTTTTGACTGTTTGTGTGCATCACTGGTGAAAACTGCAGCACAAATACTGTGCTCACTTTTGAGCCCCTTATTGCAAGAAAGATATTGAGTTGCTCAAGCATGTGCAGAGAAGCAAAGTTGGTGAGGGAAAAGGGATACAAAACTTATGAGGAGCTGGAGTTTTTTAGTCTGGACAAGAGGAGGCTAAGGAGAAAATTCATCACTCTAGAACTACCTGAAAGGTGGTTGCAGCAAGGAAGACTTTTATCTCTTTTCCATGGAAACAACTGGTGGGATCAAGGAAACAGTCTCAAGACAGCAGGTTTGTACTGATCTAAGAAAGTATTTCTTCAGAAAGAAGGAGGTTGGACATTGCAACAGGCTGCCCAGGGAAGCAGTGGATTCCCCATCACTGCAGTCATTTAAAAGGTGTGTGGATGTGGCAATAAGGGACATGATTTAGTGCTGGTTTATGATTCTATGATGCTAAGTAAGTTTTCAAGCCAGTTTTAAAATGGGCAGCTATACCCCATTATGAGTGAGACAAAATTTCCTTCAGCAATCATTATTCATACGATTTGGATATGAAAATCTTGATTCATATCTGTCCCAACACTAATCTCTTTGTCTCTAGGCACTTCAGTGTGAAGTAACATTGTCCATACATTAAGCTAGTCCTCTGGGAAATGACACACCTGAAGTTCAATTCTACTGTGAATAGGCACATATATGTAATTTGTGCAAAACTGAACTACTCCAGAGAAACTGAAGGATTTATAAAAAAATACCTTCGTACCTGCTATTAAAAGCATTCTTCTGAGAGATAATTAACCTTTGTCCAATTTTTTTTTTTTTTCCATAGAGGTGCATCTAACCATAAGCAACATCTGTGGTATGCTACCATGTCTCTAGTCTGTAGTACCGTGCCTCTACATGTGCGGTCTAAATTTAAACTGGCCTTTCTTGTTGCTGTGCTCCTTTGCAAACTCCTTATAATTTATGATCTTGTGTCACCCTGAGGGATGTTGTCTGAACATTCCAATATTAAATAACAGTGTTTCAAGGTGGTTTTGTTGTTGGTTTTTGCTTGTTTGTTTTGTTTTGTTTTCCCCACATGTGCGACAGTCTCCATATTTTCCAGACTGGACTTCCTTTTCTTATTTCCTGATCATATTTCCAACTTTTCTCATTTCTCAGCTGGCTTTAGTTTTCTTCTTTAACCTTAAAAGTGTTCTTCTTTAACCTTAAAAGAGCAAATCTTATAAATTATGAATACACTTATATTCCATTTATCATTCTTTTTATTTCATCAATGAACATGTTAAATGAGATGACATTTGAGGATTTTCATCCATCACTCTTTCTGTTGCTAACTATTCTGCCACTTAAAGCATTACTTTTTAATTGATATTTTTATCATAATCTTAGGAAATTCCGAACCTGGGCTAGCATGTATTTTGATTTCTTGCCTAATTTATTTTCTGTTGCAGCTGATAATATGGGAATTCACATTAGTAACATGATTTTGGAATAGAGCAGCATGACAGTATAAGGGTGCTGCACTCTGAGGATTTATATGTAGAGCTATTATTTCTTCATAAAAGAGTCTCAGAATTTCAAATGTAATTAACTTTCCATTATTACTGTCCTAATGCAAATACAAGACTCAGGTACAAAAAGATTGAATCTATGACTAACAGGAAATCGAAGTTACTCATGCTTGGGTCTTAACCACTACATCATACTAATGAACTCAAAATCCTTGTCCTACATAATTCTCATAGCAAAACTAAGTCATTGGAGAGAATGGATGATTTAATTATGTTTAAAGAAAAGAAGAAAAAAAAACAACAAGCAAGAAACAGCTGAAAATAAATTCTAGAAAATACAAGAATGAAAACTTCTGTTATAAATACAGAATTCTACCCAATGAGTTAGAAGCAATGTATTCACAAACAGTAAGAACAGTAACATCACAAAGAAGTAATGTGGCCATAGGAACACTAATTCCAAGGCTTTCTTCAAAGTACTAACTCTGTAATAATTGTGCTGTTGAAAAAGAAGGATGGGACAATACAAAATCATCACTCTCTGAGCTATTCTCAGCAAGCATCAAAAGAAATTTAATAACAATACTTGCAAAGGCTTTGCAGATGAATATTAGCAGTGGAAAGACTTGTTATTTCTTAAGGAATAAGAGTTGGTTGATATAGCTTTACTTGGAATGTGGGAAGGCGTCAGTTTTTTTAAGTACAGGTCTGGGTTTCACTTTTTCGTTAGTGAAGGAACACTGCTCAGATGAGTGCCTATGATCTGAAGAGGAAAAGATACATTATTTAAGATTCTATTACAAATAGTATGGAGGAATATTCCTCCAAATATTTGAAGGGCTTACTCAACCAGTAAAGAACTTTTATCAGGCACCTTTTAATGGCAATGCTTTGGGATTAACTTATTGAAAGTGTAGATTTAATGAATAAGTTTACAAGCATACAAACAAGAAACATCAAAGCCTTGCAAAGTTAAAGTTATCTGATTAGCTAATACCACTGGTATGGATTGGTACTATGGAAAAGACAGAATGATTGCCAAAGACCTCTAAAATGCCAGAAAGGACTTCCGGAAAGTGAACACTTCTTTCCTCGAGAGGCATTTTAAAAGGCAGTTGGATGTGGACTACCTGGACTTGTTTATCTAAACTTAAGTAAAATATTTGACACTGTCCTGCACGACATTCTTATCTCTAAATTTAGAGAGATCACAGATCTGATGGATGGAATTCTTGGAAGATAAGGAATTGACAGAATGGATGCACTCAGAGTTCTGGTCACTGACCTGATGTCCAGGTAGAGACCAGTGATGACTGGATGTTCCTTGGGTGTCAGTGTTAGGACCAGTGATGTACACCTATTGTGGTATGGTCAACATGCAGGAGGGAAGAGATGCCATCCAAATGAATGGTGACAGGCCTCGGTGTGGGTCCATGAAACCTCATGACGTTCAGGGAGGTCAAATACAAAGCTCTGTACCTGGGTTGAAGTAATTTCAAGAACAAATAGGCTGAGTGTGGAACAGATTGACAGTAGCCCTGCAAAGGAAAATTGATGATGTCGATTGATAAACAGCTCGACGTGAGCCAGGAATGTGCCCGTGCAGCCCAGAAAGCTAAACATATTCTCGACTACATCAAAAGAATTGTAGCTAAAAGATGATTCTCCTCCTCCACTTTGCTTTCATGAGGCTCCCATGAAGAGTTCCTTGCTCTGAGAAAGCTTTGTAACAGGCTTCCTGCACTTTAGGTAGGTTTACAAGAAAGCTGGAGAGAATAAACATGAGGTTATGGCTTTAAAACATAAGAGAATAGATTTACTTTAGACATAAGGAAGAAACTATTTATTATCAAGGTGGTAAGTCTGCAACAGGTTGCTCAACCAAGTTGTGGATGGCCCATCTGTAGAGATGTTTATGGCCAAGATTAATGCGTTTTTAAGTAACCTGGTCTAGTAGAAGGTATCATTGCCAGTGCCAGAAGGGTTGGAATCAAATGATCTTTTAAGGTCCCTTCCAAATCAAACTACACTATGATTTTATAATTCTATGATACTATGATACTATGATTCTATGAGTATGAATTAGAGTGATTTTAGTATATACATACTACTTGAAGACATTCCACAACTTCACATTTAATGAAAATATTTTCCTTTATGGGGATGCAGTTGTTGCAATTTTTTTTATCCTATCTCACATATTCTCAAACACAGCTGGCATGGCTTCATGAAGGGTAGACCATGCCTGACAAAAATGGTGGCCTTCTATGTTGGAATGATGTCAATGATAGGCAAAGGAATGCAACTGTCTTCATCTGCTGGACTTGTTCAAGGCCTTTGACATGGCTCTGCAGCACATCCTTATCGCTAAATTGGAGAAATATGGATTTAAATGTTGTACTACACAGTGAATTGTCTTAGCCAAAGGGCTGTGGTCAATAGCAGTATGTCCATGTGAGTGCCAGTGCCATATGTGGACTACTGCTCTTCACCATCTTTATTGACAACACAGATAATAGCACTCAGTGTACTCTCACCAAGTTTGAGATGACACTAAACTGAATGATGCAGCTGACATAATACAAATGAAGGAATGTCATTCATAGGGACCTGGACAGTCTTAAACGATGGACCCATGTGAAGCTAGTGATGTTGAACAACATTAAGCTCAGGGTGTTGCACTTGGGTCAGGACAATCTCAGACGTATACAGACTGGGCAAACATCTTGTGAGCAAACTTGCAGAGAAGGATTTTGAGTTCCTTGTGTGTGAAAACCTGAACATGAGCCAGCAGTGAGTACTTGCAGCTCAAATTGCCTGCTGCACCCTGTGCCACATCAAAAGAGGAACAGCCAGGAGGATGAGGGAGCTGATAGCCCCTGAGGTACCCTTATAGGGCCCCACTTGGAGTACTGCATTTGAGTGTGAGGCCCCCAGAACAAGATGTAGAGCTACTGAAGCAAATCGAGAAGAGGATGATGAAGATGATCAAAGGTCTGGAGCACTTCTCTTACAGTGGAAGGTTGAGAAAGCTGGGCTTGTTTAGCATGGAGAAGAGAAGGCTGCAGGGAGGTTTCACTATTACCTTCTTGTACTGAAAAGGAGTTTATAAGCAAGAGGCGGATCAACTTTTTACTTGGTCTGACAGCGATAAGACAAGGAGGAATGGCTTTAAACTAAAAGAGGAAGTTTAGTTTAAATGTTAGAAATAATGTTCTTTACTCAGAGGGAGGTGTGGAACTAGGTTAACTTGTCTGGAGAAGTTGTGGATGTTGCATCCTTGGAGGCATTCAAGGTCAGGATGGATGGCGCCCATGCAGCTGATCTAGCGGGTAGAAATCTTGTAATTGAGTAATTTACAGTCCCATTGAATATTTCCTAAAGCAAGATCCTGAATGTGTGTGTGTGACCAGCTCTGTCCTTATCTCAGTTTCTGATCTTGACCACTAGTTCCATCTCCAGACCCAAAATGTTCTGAACCCTATATGAGTGTACAACTATGTCTATAAGAAAATCTCCTTACTATTTCTGCTCTTGGTCTAAGCAGCCTCTAGTTTCTGCATTTTTCTAGGTACTATCTCTTAGAGAGCACAACATTGTGTAGCATTAAATGATAGGCTTCTTTTTCTGATGGGCAGAGGAAAGAAATTTTCAGTCATCCCACAAAGCAACGTAGTGCAAGCACAAATGCTGTAATATTTTTTTTTTACAATCTCCTTCCACCTGTGAGGCAATATTTGGTTCATTTGGATTTACATAGTCTTTTGAGGAAAATGGAAGTACAAACAGTTTTTTGTGTTGCTTCAGCTATAATGGTAAAGTGTGCAAAATTTCAGGCCTGGTGTTTTGTTCTTTCATATCCTGTTTCTGTTGGGATGCAGAGACAAAAGATGTTTAAGTGAACAATTGCACAATGTATACTTACTGACATTTCTTTCTCCATTATTAATAATAGAAATAAAAGATCTGATTGGGCAGTCTTCATTTCCTCCTTTATGGAATGGCCCCTATATAATCAGTAAAGCTCTTATATGAGCATGATCATGTCTTCATTTCTATGGCTCATACTTTTGCAGAAATGCTTACAGAAAGCTTGAGAGAAAAGTGTTGCATAGTAACACATTACCTTATTGAATTAAGGCCCTCTTTTTTCTACAATTTAAAAAGGACTAAAGAAAAGAGTGATGTCTTTGCTGTTCAAAGATAAAGGATAAGATTGTTTTTAGCTTAGCTCACATGTTTTGATCTTGAAAACGTACCATACAGTCAGTGAAGTCTTTGTTCAATAGATAAGTTCAGTCTAAAAGACAAAATGAGAAATTGCCTTTGCATGGCATGTTTTCTTTATTTAAAAAAGTGTCCTCTGATTTGAAGACTCTCAAGGAACTATCTCCAATATGCTCTGAAAGCAGAGAACTCAGGGAATATTAAAAAGAAAAGTGTCCTTACATTTTCAGAATCGGTGAGACTGTCATTGTATCTGACAGATATATTTAAAAGTAATACAAAAAAATTGAAAAAGGTCAATGAAGATAGTCTAAAGTCTGAATACTAGGTCATATTGGGTAAAATTTAAGACCCTTATTCCATGAAAAATTTAAGGTATCAATTCACCAAATCATCCAACAGGATATTAACCTCTGACTTGATCTCATTTTCAAGGTATCTTTGTGGGATAGATTTATGTATTTTAACAAAAAAAGAAAACAAAAACACAAGCAAACAAAAAACAACCCTGAAGAGATCAAGAGGAAGAGGACAGTGGAGGTGAATGCAAACTAAAAATAAAGAAATATATCAACAGTGGAGTGGTTTATGTGCCACCTGAACCTATTAAATCATTGCAGGCTCTCTTTTCAAATGATACACAATAATTCAAATAAATGATAGTTTTAGTGCCAAATCACCAGTGTTACGTCATTGCCCAGAAACTAATTTCTCCTGTATAGATTGGGAAAGCTTCAGATTCTACCTCAGAGCTTCATCTTCTCCACTGTCTGTGACAGAATTTTTTACTTTTGATGTAGGTATTTGAGCAAACAGAATGCCACAAGGCAGAAGTACCATGCACTTTTGACATAGACAGTGCTGTTTCTGATGTCCACAATACTGAAGGTATAACATAGATATCAGTCTCTCTGCTAATTGCATGTTACCTAGTAGAAATGTTCCCAGTTTAGGTGAAGGAACTAATCAAACTGTAAGAAATTACTGTAGGTACTAAGACATCCCTTTGTTCTTTCAAACTGAAAAAAAAACTCTTCAGAATTAGCTTATGTTTTCTGAAAAAGAGATAATGAAGTTGAGACTGTGAAACAGCTGTTTTGAACTTGAAAAATATTATTTATATAGGGACAGCTTTGCACCCTAGAACTGCCTCGTCTCAAGCCATAATTCTGTATTGGAACTAGCATTGGAGGGCTTCTTATTGTGGCTTCGACCCCTGAATGACCTTCAGGAGGATTTATCATCAATCCTTCCTTCAGAGTAAAAACGTTTCTGATGTTGAACAGCATCCTGCTGTTATTACAAGAATAGCTGTTCTTCAGAAGAGAGGATAGAAACCATAAAGTTTATGTCTTGAGTGTATTTAGGAAGACTAGGATGCTGCTCTGCAATAGCTGCCTTCAATTACCTATTTTGTAGGCATTTTATACAAACATGGTTATTTAATTTAAATAGCTAACCTTGACAAATAAAGCTAAACAGATTTTTAATCTGTTTCTGGATGCCTTACTCAATTATTCTATTAAAAATCCAATTAAAAGGGAAATAAAAATTTATGTAAGTTTTCCATACGCATATAAAGGGATATTAAAAAGTCAGTATATGTCCTCCTTTATAAAGTATTTATTATCTATAAGCTGGTGTTCTTAATCCTTTTTCATAGAAAATTTTTATTTTCAACAATTTAGACAAGGAGACAGTAAAATGTTCTAAGCAATAAAAAATTGTTGAATTGCTATTAAAGTGTGTTGGTTTTAAGTCCATTCATAATTTTGATTTTATGGTGAAAAGTGAAGTAATGAATAAATAGTATACTGGATTTCTATTTTGGCTCTGTCTTCAAGCATGATTAGAATTTGTTTAATATTCCAAATCAGTAATAAAGGTATTTAAAAATTATAATATGTAATAGTTAATTCCCTGTTCATTAGTGCTTTATTAATGAATGTTTGCATGTAAATTGCTTTCATATATACAGTTGAAAGCCCAATTAGTCAAGTCAGTAGGTCAGACCTTCACCTACAAGAAAGAATGTAGACAGCAGAAAAGAAGGGCTATCAGAAACAACGGTCAGTGTTTGCATGTATCTGCTAGCACAGCTGCAAATCAGAGGATATTTCCACCAATTAATAAAGGCTAATTAATAAGATAACTAGTCGGAATCCTTGTGGCTGATGGAAACTAATAAACAAGCTGTGTTGCCTTCCCACATCCTAGCCCAGATGTCTTTCATACTTATGAAATTCAAGATTTTAAGGAAGGTTGCTTTAGGCCAGGGAGTGTAAACAAAGGTACTTCATGCAATACTGGTACTTGTTCCAAGATTCATCCTCCATCCCTCCTCCTCTGCTCCACTCTTTCTCAATTATTTTGATATCAGATTTACCTTGTCTCTCACTCAGATTTTTTAAAAACCTTTTATGCCGAGCAAGATGATAAATAATATAGAAATAAGTCCTCATTTCAGCATTTTTGCCTTTCTCAGTAATGAATGTTTCTGTTTCTTGCCAGCATCTTGGCAAGAACCAGTAAAAATTTTGCTGCCAATTTGTTCCAAGCCTGATCAGAATAATTAGACAAAGAGGGTTTTTCAGAGGCTGTTTTATGGATGCTATTTATCTTAACTCAGGGGAGAATCAAGTTATTTGCCGACATATAAGCTTTTCCTTGATAGCTATCTCATCAAGAAGGAAGGACACCTCTTTTTCCTCTACCGTCTTTCAGTCATCTATCTGAATGGCTTTTGTCAAAAACAGTTTTAGGAGAGAAAAAAAAAAGTGGCCATATTCATACAGTTTGTTCTTTGATTTACTAACACTAACAGTTGTAATTTTTTTTAGATTATAAATATGTATTGCAGCAATGTTTTATGCACGGTCATAACTAAGAACAAAGATTAATCTTAATAATTTATCCTGATACTTTTTAATAATATGTTTTTATGTCTTTCTACACTGAAGTAATTCGTGTATGTTAACTCTGCCACCATGAAAATCTCTGGGAAGAAATGTCAATACAATTCCCATATTAGTAGTTCAGTTTGCCATTTTTCATAGTACAGACTTAGCTGACATAAGGATTTTGAAGATAATGGGATTATCCCAGTAACGGATTGGGATAATGCTATGTATCTCACCCTTCTGCACTCCAAATAATAATGAGAAATAAGATGCTGCTGGTATCCTGAAAGCTGTGTGCTTTGCAGCAAAGATAGAAATATAAGTAAGAGTTATTTTAGAAGGTAAACTCTTCATTTCCTAAGGAAATTTATTCCCTCTCTAATGGGATTTGAAGAAAATTATAAATAAATTTGTTCTAAATTCTTCTTTGAAACAGTACTGAAGCTTTTAAAAACGTACACAGTATGACCCTGTGGCCTGACAGTTACATACCTCTTTCCCAAGTGACTTCATTTAACTTCAGTTCATGTGTAAAAAAGTACAGGCTATTAGGTTATTATTATTTTCTTTTATAGGAAATAGTCACTTAAATCCTACTTATTTGTATAGGATTAGGGGATGTTAATATATATATTGTAAATGGTGTCTAATCTCCTTATCTGTTCTTTGCCTTATTGTTTCTCTTGCATCTTCCTATTCTGGCATCCTCACTGTGACTTTGTGAGTCACTAAAGCTTTTTAACATAGATAGCACTATCTTATATAGTGGAATGACTCTGTTTAAAATGATCACAATTGATCCATGTCAGAGTTAGAAGATATCTGATCACGCTTTATTTTACCATGTCATTGAGCAAAAGCAATTTAGACTTAATGGACATTCGACTTGACATTTTTAATTTCCATTGCTAGAAGCAGAACACGTCCAAAATCATTATTATTCAAAAACCCATGAAATGTACCACCCATAAGCTCATTGTGTTTTTATTTGTCTCACTTCAACTACAGCAGGCCTGAACAAAACCAGGACTATTTATACACCAAGGAAGTGTGTTTAGAAATGTTAGAGAGAACAACAAATGCAGAACATCCTTGCTCACTCCCTTGTATTGGTTTGCTGTAGCTTTTGAAATCAAGCCAGGAGGAAAATTACAGACCTCCAGTGCTCCCATGTTAATTTATTACAGATTGAAACAAACTCGAGTGCCCATGTGCAATAATTCTCGCTTCCAAAGCACAAACGACAACCAGAAAAAAGGAGAGAATTTATACTGTATGAGTAGCTCTCACTTTTTGTTTTCTCTCTACTGGTTTATATGGCTGTTTGTGTCTACAACTCTTTGGGATTAGCCTAAGCCTAGGTTAACAAATAGTTTTAATTAAAAATAGATTGAATAGATCAATCAACAATAACACAGAGTCCTTGTGAACTAAGTGGGTACAGAACCAGAATAATGCTGATAATGTCCTATGCAACTTTTAAACAGAAATGGGTATGCACTTTCCACTTATATTTGCTTTTAGAGTGCCCGGAATGAATCTTTATTACATTATACATTTTATAATACATTTCTAAAGGTCTGAATGTTTTAACCATCCTCTGGAATGCTGAATACTCAAATTCCTGTATGAAATTTATCTTTGATCTTTAAAAATGTGTTTATTTGTATAACCTTGTGAAACAGCAAGTGAAATATAAGTTTCTAATAGTGCACTAGAGCAGATCCATTGTATACACATAACAACTAAACATAATATATTGCTACTTCTTCAAAGACTTTTACCTTGTTATAAATTCCCCTCATGGTAGAAATTCAAGTCAAAATCTTGAAATATAATAAATTACAAGACTAACAAGATTTTCTAGATGATAACATCCAAAATTCTCTTCTGCTTTCTACCCAAGCTCATTTGTAAGCATTACATTTCATGAGGCAATCATGTAATAACATGATGAAAGAAAAAATGTATTATTCAGCCGTCTCAAGGTAAGAGGTATTTTTCTGTTCACCTAGTTTTTGTATAACCATCCTTCTGATCATTTTCTGCTCTCTGTAGTTCTTTAAATCACTAGTCCTGGGTCATTCGGCTCAAAATTTAATGAGACAGTGGCGGTAAAAAAAAGGCGTCCTTAAAATTTTCCCCTACAGAATACAAATACCATGCATTTTAGCACCTAAGTGAAATTGTTTGTGCTTAAAGAGAAATCACAGCCTACCTGTGAAAACAAAAAATTAAAAAAATTAAAGGTTTGGAACACAGATCTGTCTTATAAGTGTAATTTCACTCTCCAGAAAATATTGCCAAGTTGCTTTTATCTGCAAATCATGTCTCTTTTCTTACTGTGGCAATACAGGTTTTATGAATTCAGACTGGTATGCAGCTAGTCATATTACTATCAGATTTTCACTTTTCTAACTAGTTAAATTTGATGTTTCTCAAATGTCACTTGCATTTTTTCTCCTTCTAAATTGGGTAGAGGCCAACTTTAGAGGACAAATTTACTGCTTTCCAGAATGAGAACATCTCTGTACTGGAGATGCTATTCTCACTATTTTCTACAGACTGTCAAGTAATGTAAGTTACTGAAGTTCTGAGGTAGCAGAACCTGGCACAGGGCTTTTCTGCTTTTCTTCTCTTACTAATCACTTTCACTAGTGATTAGTAAGCAAGAGATTCAGTAAATGTTGAAATGTTGAAACTCTTCAACAGTGAACTCATTAAAGAACATGGTGCTGTTTAAACTCACTCATAAAGTAATCCTGATCTGCTTGTTTAGATGTTTCAAAATTTGCTTTGATGAACTAAAGGTGAGAATGAAGAATATAATTGTGATTCTGACACTAAAGAGTAGCAGGCAAACAGGACAAAAAGAACTGTCCAAAGCAACTGAAAACTGATGACTGACCTAACCAGTCATGGTATAAAGAACTAGCAGTGTTTCAGACACAGTTTAGTGCTTTGTAGTCCTGCCAAGATTCGTTACCTGAGGCACATACTGTTCTTTGTCTCCTTTAATAAATACTATACTTCTGAAATGCAAAGTACTCTTTATCTATAAACTCCTGAAAAGATAGCTTAAAATACCCAAGAATTCCATTTGTTTCCTTAGTAATCTGAAAATTTCCAGGTGGCTTTGTTGTTGCAACTGCTGAAGTTCCACATAAGCCCACCCAGAAGGCTTCTAGATGGAAGGACCAAAATATTCTCTTTGGAATCATACATATCTTCAGGAAAAGATCATATAACAGGGATCTCTTGGAGAGAGTCCAGCGGAGGGCCACAAACATGGTGAAGGGCCAGGAGCATCTCTCCTATGAAGAAAGGCTGAGTGAACTGGGTCTGTTCAGCCTTGAGAAAAGAAGACTGAGAGGGGACCTGATCCAGCTCTATAAATATCTAAGGTGTGGGGGGCAGAATGGCGAGGCCGGACTCTTTTCAGTGGTGAGTGGAGACAGGACAAGGGGAAACGGCTGGAAACTGCAGCATAGGAAGTTCTGCACAAATGTGCGCAAGAACTTCTTTACAGTGAGGTGACGGAGCACTGGAACAGGCTGCCCAGGGAGGTGGTGGAGTCTCCTTCTCTGGAGATGTTCAAGACCTGCCTGGATGCCTACCTGTGCGACCTGCTGTAGGGAACCTGCTTTGGCAGGGGGGTTGGACTCGATGATCTCTGGAGGTCCCTTCTAACCCCTACAATTCTGTGATTCTGTGATAACCATTATTCAGAAAAGTGATTTCAATCTTTTAAAAGTCATTAGCATACATATAAGGGAAGATTTCTATGGAAGAATTGTGAGGTATTAGTTTCCATGTTGCAATTCAAACTGAATCTATAGTAGTCATCAGAACTGCTTAGTATTGATAGCAATGCTTTACAGACATTTCTTATGCTCTGGATTTCTTCAGGGTTAGGCAGAACACTCTCTAAAGCCAACAGTAAAGATTATGGGGTTCTCGTATTTGAAAGATAACTTACAAGATGCTGGCATCACCACAGAAGAGATCTGTATAGATTAGTGCTGATACATTTGTGCACTGGCAATTGTCTGTTACCTTTAATATGAAGTAAGGGTGATTCTTTTTAGATAAGAAGATTTATTTATGAGCTTAAATTGAATTTTGGTGTTTGAAGATTCCTACAGTCATCCAGTCCAAGTTTGAGAAGTATCTGGCACATAGTTCTAAGAGATTTCAATGGAATTAAGGATCAGATTAAAATCAAGTTAACATTGATCTCCTTCATGAAGCTACAAATCATTATAAACGTATATGCATCTTCTTTAAGTATTTGTGCACTTGACAAGTTTATCCTTTAGTTACTAAGTCATCATTGGAGTGAAAGTGTGAAAGAAATTTTGGATAGTTTTTCCTAAAATTATAATTGATCTGTACATTAAAAAGTCCCCCTCCAAGACACGACTTTACATGTACAAACTGCTTCCCTGTGCAGCCCCATGAACCTCATCTGCCTGCAAATACACAATGAAGTTTTCCAAAACCAGTGATTTTGAGCAGCTCTCACATGCAGCTCGTGTTAGTTTACTTCTCTCTTTTTTTGCCTTGTCAGTAACCTCACAGCTACACATCATTTTGCAAAACTTCTCATAATAAGAATTATATTCAAAAGGATTGAGTTAATTTTAACAGTGAAGCAGTGTAGGGCATTCTCTCTGATTTGGTATCTATTCATTGCAGATAGACTTTTAACATCAGCAGCCACTGTGAGAGCACTCAGGTCACCATGTGGAGATCAAGCACAGGCTGATGTCTTTTTCCACTGGTAAGTGTTTGATTACTTATGCTGTAATATATCCTAACAACTAGCTCCATAATCAAAGTATTGCTCCATGAAGAAATTGATATCATTTAATGAAAGAACAATTTTTGGCCACAAGAAGTTATTTCAATTTTGTTTCCTTCTTATTTAAGAGCTGGATTTTGACTTGCTTTGCTTTTTTCTAGTTTTTGGCCAGAAGTTTTCTTTAAATATACTCCTACCACCTGTATCATGCAAATGCTAGGAAAGAAGATCCTCATTCAGGGACTTCTTCAAAGTAATACTGCGTTAAGCTGTTCAGAGTTTGCATCCATGCTGATGCATGACTTGACAATACAACAAGAAAAAAATCCTATAGTTAGGAAAAAGATTCTCTTTCTACGTACTCTGCCTTTACCTACTTAACACTCCCAATTCACTGTGGGAAACTAGATGTTTGAAAAGCACTCAGCCTCGGTCCTCCTTTCCAGTAGATCACATGAACTGAACCCTCTCTATATAAACACTGAAATACCAGAGATGCCACTGCTGAAGAAGCTTATTCATCCTGGATTTTATAGTGTCTGTCTGACCGATTTGTCAAAGAGATTTGCAGATGGGGCAAAATAGAACTATTTTGATGCCAGGTTTCTTGAAGCAGCGTTCAAAGCAATAGATATATGTGAAATGAATCAGAGCATGAAAAGTTCCTAACTTTTCCATTTTCACTTTTTCCCCCTTTTCTTTCCCAGTTCTTTGGCAAATCTCTGTCTCCTGAGAAGATCAAGTTTCAGATTTCATTGCTTGCATGAGAGGAAAATCAGAAAATTCCCACATAGAAAAGAGTTTTTGTGGTCTGTTAATGATGCGAATGTGACATAGTTAATTTCTCCATCACATGATATTGAGAGAATCCTGAATTTTTTTTTATTTAGTATTTTTTTATAATTCAGCACTTTTTTCCCCAGTAGTTGAAAAGTAGTTGAAAAAGTTTCCCTAGTAGTTGTGGTAGAGAGGCAAATGTTCAAGATAGCACAGAAGCTCATCTAAATCTGTGAAGAGGTTATTAGCTGTGTCTGAGAAAGGGGAAAGCATTAGGAGGAAATAATGCAGTAAGCTAAGGAAATAATTGGTTTCTCATTCAAGATTTTCTGCCTAAAAATATTAGCTTACTCTGTGGTTGCACACAGCAGGGTGATTTGTAATTGTGCTGAGCTAAAACCAAAGCTGAAAGATTTGTCTGAAATTCATGAAACTCGTGAAATGGTCCTTGACTTAAGAAACAAAGAAGAGGGATATGATATGTCATGTATTAGAAAAGATGATAAGTGATAGGACTTTCGTGGGAACATGTAGGATGGTTTAACTAGATTTGGAAACTGTGAGCCAGGAGAGGCTATAGCCATGTAGGAGTTGGGGAGCTGCCTGGCTGATAGCCTGGCCCTCTGTGCTGAAGCAAAAGGCAAAGTAATCTTGTTCTTCTGCCCGATGGATCATAACTGAGGGACTTCAGAGTGAACTCAGATGAAGACATGGGAAACAACCTATCTCCAAAGAAGTATATTTAAACCCATACATTAAGACCTTTATATATATTTTGTACTGTAGTTTGAAAATATGGCCCTTGTCTATAATTCTTTCTAATTTTCACGTGACATCCATTAATATACCTTCCTCTTTTACTGTTAATATGCAAAAATATTTTCTCTAGGTCTTTTTGCATGTATCTGTGTATTCTGGGTACAAGAAACACACTCACCATTAAATAAGCTTTTAATTATTGTAGTTAAAATTGTAGCTGCATATTCAATTCATCCAAATAGTTCTCTAGTGGCACAGAACTGATCATCAAGGTCAGGATAAAAGGGACTTTTAAAAGGGATAAAAATGACAGTGGCTGAGTCCTGTTTCCAATTTATGATGATTTTCAAATGTCACAGCTAGAAAACTAAGGCAAAAGATGAAGTTTCTTATCTGTTATCAAAAAGCTTTTTTCAAAGAAAAAAACTTTTTTAAAAAAATTGGGGCATTCATTGAAAATAACAAGACTAGAATGTAGGACACAGTAATTACTGTGTTGAAAAAGCACTGATGCGGATGAAATCCTTTGCCTCCATGTGAGCAAGTAGTGAAAGGACAAACAGAAACAAATATCTGAGTAGAGGCAAGGTCTGAATAAGCTCTGAAGTTTCTCGGTTATAAATACATTTGAAGAAATCTTGATTCTTTTCTTACAGAAACAATTAATGCTCCTTGGTACAGTTGTATAGATTCATTTTTAATGTACTAAAAAGAAACATAAATATTTTATATGCATCATGATGAACCAGATGGCTTTAAAAAAAAATTATCCATGAAAAGAATTCCAGTCATCTAAAGTACTTTTCCTGTCACAGAATGAGTTGATCAAACAAATTACATTTGCTCAGTATTAGGATCTTGACTGTCTTGGTCAAGATACAAGATACAAGATGTTTAGTCTGAAAATAATCAGTTTTAATATGTAGTCAGTGTACACCTCTCCTATTAAGATTCATACTATTTAACTGTTAAGAATGCACACAAAGCAATTATTTTGTAGAGGTACTTACAGAATATTTGCAAGATAAAATCACTACCTGTGAAATCAAACCTCACCCAGTTGGTAAATGATAACAGATACTGACCTAAGTATTTAATTTAGACTACAACTAAGTGTTGCATTCAATTCTGTCAACTGCAGTGACTACTGCACGGAGGAATTAACATTTGCCAACACTTACGACTGCCTGTTCTTATGGAATACTTTGCGCTTCTATTTGTCACCAAACTCACTAGCTCTTAACATTTAGTCTCACTGCAGAGTTTTGCTTGACAGTGAATCTGAAAGTACTGATGGCCTGCAGTATATTGACCTGTTGAGCATTCTGGTTTTTTTACTGTTGTTGGTTTCCTTTCAATGTATGTCATTGAAACTATACACGGAGCAGTAAGGATGTACAGCAAATAGCTAAGTGGAACAAATAATCAAAGCAGGAAATTATATTTGAAAACGAGATATATTAAGCAATGGAGTGGCACCAGAATTGGACAGCCTTAAAGTTTTGCTTCACATTCATAAAAAATAGAGATGAAATTACATTGTGCACCCAAATGCACACAGGGAAATTGTACGCTTATACCCCTTCACAATGAAGATTTCAGAAATGGGCTTTATTAAACAGCTATCTTTTCGGTCAGCAAAATGCCACAGTTCCAGGGAACTTTTCAGAACAAGAAAATACGTCCTTTTTTTCCTCAGAAATTCTCATTTTAAGTCAATGGCTACACCACAACACACAGAAACAACATACTTATTGCCGCACATCTGTGAAGTGCCCACAACATTCCTCTGCTGGCTACAGTCCCCAAGGTTTTTGTGTGATATCAGGAGAAATAGAAATTAGCATTAAATCTAGGGAAAATATTTGTTTTGCCTAAAGGAACTTCAGCAGGTGTTGAGAGCTGGCACTGCATTATTAGTTTGTCAAGAAGCTGCTGATACATAAATCATTTTAGTCCTTGCACTCCAGGTAGATCATAACAAGATAAGATCAATCTATTTGTGGATAGATGCCCTATATTTTGGATACAGGCAGGGAGGCAGAGGATCTGATGGGACTGAAAATGTTCAGACTTTTGGACAATTACCAGTCCTTTGAAAAATATGATGGAAGATGAAGTTAACTGGGCATCTTGGAAGACATATTTGCAATATAAATGCCAGCTGTTCTATAGTGGAATTAGAAGATTTAGAAATTTAAATAGACTTCAATGCACACTCTAACTAATTTTTTATAATGATATTTACATCTGTCATTATTATAAGTACCAAAGTTTTGTTTTGTTTTTTTTTTTTCCAAAGGATCTCATTAAAAATTGTTTTGTTTTGCATTCTCTGTCATTTATGTTTAACAAATATAGTTCATAAAAAATCTCCCTTTCTCATATCAGGTAACAAACGGACTTTCTGTGATCAGACATTCATCAGAGTCACTAGCTTAATTGTTTCAGCTTTCATTTCTCTTTTGACACATTTTTTTTTAAACTAAGGTTCTGAATTAATTGGGAAAAAAAAAAAAAAAAAAGCCTTAATTACATTTTAGAAGCTACATTAATACAGTTTCCACTCAAATTAATAATGACCTAGAAAATGTTTCCAACATCCAAGAAGAAAAAAAAAAAAGTAATCAAAAACATGAAAGCAAGGAAAAACTTACCACTTTCAACATGAGGTCATTTGATTTTCAAAACAAAAAATATCCCTTTCTAATGCTATTTCTTCTGACCTTCATCTTGAAACAAGAGAGAAGGCATCTGACTATGTTCTTATTTAGAAGTTTTAATCTCTGAGCAACACACATGTTGCTTTGTATTTTCTGTCTTTTTGAATGCAAGGAGTGAAAGATGCAGACACAATTCTATTTCACATAATATTAGAATTCAAATATTAGAACTTCTCACACTTGTGTAGACACTGGAAATCACTAAATACTTCAGATAAACAGAAAAAAGGGCATATCTTCTGCTCATATTAACATTACTGGAATGTAATCTTTTTGTCATTATTTGTGAAAGGCTGATGTACTTTCTACTAAGATTACTGGATTATTGAAGTGTAAGAGACTAACACTGAAAACTAAATGCAAATGATTTTCTTTACCACCAGACAAATGCAAGGTCACAACTATCCTGATTAGGAGACTTGCTTTATTCTGTTGTCTGCTTCTGACTGCCAGAAGCACTCTTACACAGCCAGAATGCAGTATTAGCAAGGCATCTGTAAAAATATTATTCATAACTCTTCATGATAGCCAAAACCAAACAGAATATGAAGGAATAATATCAAATCTATCTGAAGAGAAATATGGTCACAGAAGATGTTCTGCAGATAAATGAATTTTTGTCATATTAGATACAGAAGATAGTATTTAGTAAAATCCTTTTTTCTTTCCCTCATACTCAGTCATAACTTCATAAAATGCAACTCTCTATGAAGAACCGTATTTTGGCATCAAGGTGCGAAGACACAGGACAAAAATCTCTTTGGAACAAAGGAGAGAAAATAAAGAAAAAATCTATGTTTCTTTTTGCGATTGATTGTCATCCATGATTTAGGCTGTAGATTTTGATCTAAAACTATTCTTATATTTGTCTTATAATTCGTAGAATCATAGAAACATAGGGATTGGAAGACACCTCTAGAGATTGCTGAGTCCAACCCCCATGCTAAAGAAGATTCCCAGAGTAGGTTGCAAAGATAGGCCTCCAGATGTATCTTAAATATTTCCAGAGAAAGAGAGTCCACAATCTTTGTGGACAACCTGTTCCAACATTCTGCCACTCCCATCGTAAAGAAGTTCTTTTCTTCTGTTTTTATAGAACTTCCTGGGTTCCAGTTGCTGTTCCTTGCCACTTGTTCCGTTGATGCATACCATTGAGAAGAGCCTGGCCCCATCCATTTGACTTCCACACATTTAATATTTATGAACAGTGATCAGATCCCCTTCAGTCTTTTCTTCTTCAGGCTGAACAGTCCCCAAGTCTCTCAGCCTTTCCTCATGTAGAAGATGCTCCAGCTCCCTCGTCATCTTTGTTGCCTTCTGCTAAATTCTTTCTGTGAGATCCCTGTCCTTTTTGTACTGGGAGCCCAGAACTGGACGCAGTACTCCAGATGAGGCCTTACCAGTGCAGAGAAGATGGGGAGGATCCCCTCCCTCGACCTGCTGGCCACGCTCTTTTTAATGCACCCCAGCATACCTGTGGTCCTCTTGGCCACAAGGGCACACTGCTGGCTCATGGCCAACCTGTTGTCCACCAGAACCCATGTTCTTTTCTGCAAAGCTCCCTTCCAGTAGGTCAACACTTGCATGCAGTAATTCCTCCCCACGTTTAAGGCTCTAAAGTTCTGGCTGAACTTTATCTGGTTCCCTATTCCCATCTCTCCAGCCTTTATAGTCTGTTTCACTTTAGTACAATACTTCCAAAGAAAATCTTGTCTATCTTCTTTTTCAAAAGACTTTTACGAGGCTTCCTATCCTCTCTGCTGGCATTCAGCCAGGTTGCTGCATCTTTTTGCACTGAGTGTTCAGAACCAAAATATAAGATTGCTGCTTATTTAGGTATTTTTGACCACACTTATCTGTTCATGACTGACCATTCTGATCATGCTGGGAAAAGGAAAAACAAAATCCATTCCATAGATTTAATCTATTTCAAATATGTGTAAAATAATCTATGCTAGTTGAATTTGTTTGCTAGGTATAGCAAGAAACAGTGTACACCCAGCGTGCACTGCTGTTTTGCATCTTTATCAATTAATCTTTTGAAAATAATCCTGCTTTCAGGATTCTCAGTCACAAAAGTTTTCTAACTATGACTTCACGTTCAGTACCAAAGTAACTTTCAGGGAAAAACATACTAGAGTAAGTGTTCTGTTTAGTTTAACGATTATGTTATTCCTTGTGCTTTTAATTTCTGTCTTGTGCAGTATTACTTATGTTAGAATTCTGAACAGCAGTGAAACAACCTTGCTTGCTGATTTTGGACTCATTTATACACATTTCAGTTTGGTAAAATAAGAGAGCTAATGCTAGCATTTATCAGCATTTTTCAGCTGCCTTGGAGCACTTTTTATTAGATCTCTTCCAGGGAAAGTGGAAAACTTGTGCGCTATCAATAAACAGAGGAAGTTTGTGCTCTTTCTTTTTATTTTCCCAAACAGTTTATTTAACAACTGAGTGTGATCTGCTGGGGAAAATCCTGATTAATTATATCTGCATTCTTTTAGAACCATGGAATTCAGCATAAAATGGACTACTTAGGGGGAATAAAAAGGGGGAAAAAAAGAAAAGAGAAAAAAAATACAATGTGCTTTAAAAATACATTGCAGTTTATTTTATTTGAAGTTCCCAAATTTATATGATGCATATTCCTAAAAGATGTCACAGTTGGATACATAGGCAAACAGAAAAACAAACAGATGTAGATAACATATTGCGTATAAATGCCATACATTTATATATACATCCCTCCTACTGTAAAAGAAAGAGCAAGTTTGAGATTACCTGATGAATGTGTGCGTGTCTATAAAAACCAGATGACATGCATCCCGTGGTTGTCTAGCCTCTATCCAACATACTTGAAAAGCTGTGACAGACAGGTGGTCACTGGTAAGTGGAAAAAGGGAAATATCACTTCCATCTTTAAGAAAGGCAAAAAAGAAAATCCAGGAAACTACAGGTCAGTGGGCCTCACGTCTGTGCTAAGGAAGATTAGGAAAACAGATCTTCCTAGAATTTAAGCTAGGGCTCGAGCAAGATGAAGAATGGGTCCAAGACAGCCAGCACAGCTTCACCAAGGGTAGATCACCCCTCACCAATTTAGTGGCCTTCTGTACTGGAGTGATAGTATCAGTGAATAAACAAAAAGTAACTGATCTCTGCAAAGATAGGCTGAGGGATCTGGTCTTACTCAGTCTGGAGAAGAGAAGGCTTCAGAGTGACCTCATTGTGGCCATCCAGCACTTGAAAATAGCCTAAAAAACAGAAGGGAGACCGAATTTTTACACAGTTTGTTAGTAGTAGGACAAGGGAGGATGGCTTAAATTAAAAGGGGTGAGGTTTAGATTAGATGTTAGGAAGAAATTATTTGCTCAGAAGATGAAGAGGATTTTGAATAGGTCGCTCAGAAAAGTCGCGGACACCCCATCCTTGGAGTTGTTCAAGGCGAGGTTGGATGGGGCCTGGGCAGCCTGATCCTATAGGGGGTGGAAATGTTTCCCACAGCAAGGGGGCTGGCACTAGATAATCCTTGAGGTCCCTTCCGACCCAAGCCCTTCTATGATTGTATAGATCTCATACACGTATAGAACTATATGCTTATGCTCCTTTACTCCCAAACTACTCAGTCCTGTCCTCAAGAAAGCTAGCAGTAGGAAAGAGTAAGGAAGTGAAGACTCAAGTTAAATTCCCTCCAAATCCAGTGCTGAAGAAATCTAAAGGGATTTAACACAGGAACTGATTATTTTAATTTGTCAAATTAATGATTCATTTGAAAATTGTATTTTTTCTGTGATGGTTCAGTGGTGTTTGAACTTCTGTGGGTTTTATTACATTCCTTTTGTTCTTCCTTCCATTTACTTTATCTATCTTTCAACATAATGGCTGAAGTAACAGCTGATATTCAAACTAATTTGGTCATAGAAGTAGAGGAAGTCTTTGTTTACTCTGTTCATGCTTACCTCTTTGTTTAACTTCAACATGGGTCAGATTTTCTAATCAGCCTGGGAGCTGGGAGGTGGTACACCACAGGATGATGTCCATCTTTGGGCCTTTATTAATTAAGCAACTCTTTATGTAAGCTACTTGGAAATCTGATTCTTTGTAAAAAGTAGCTGAGGTTAAATATTTCCTGAATAGTTTCTTCCTGACTCATTCTTTCTAGATAAGATTAGTAAGGTGGTAATAATAATGATTGAAGTATTTTTCTTTCAATTCCAACTGAATTTTTCCAGCCACATGAAATAACTTGTGATGGTCTCTTCCTGCTAACTGATTTATACAAGTCAGCTTTATAGGAAAATTGTCCCAGACATTACTGGCTGATCATACAGTGCACTAACACACAGTGGCAGTGATTCTTTTCTGAAGAGTTAGGATATTTCAGCTTGGCATTGAAAATTCTTCAGTCCTTTATGTGTGGAACTATGAAGGCCACTGGTGGGACCGTTTCAAATATTGCTGAATAGGATATTCCAAAATTTCCTGTTAGTTTGTGACATCGCAAATATCACATGCTTTAACCAGGTTTAAGTTTGAAGGGAAGTCTTACTGATCATTATATTTGAGTATATTTGAGTATTTGAGTATTTGAAGAGTAAAGGATCTGAAAGTGTGAACCAGGAAATGTTATAGGTTTGGCAGGAGGGATGGGCGATGTGATACAGTAATTTACCAGGATCTGCGATAACTGTGACAAATCAGGATCAGAGATAAATTTGCTTAGCATAGCCTCAATTTTTGTGTTTAGATGAATTGCCAGTGATTATATGTTTCTTGCTCTCTCATTAAAGTGCTTGCTGAATTTCTCAGTTTTGGGATAAAGAACTACAGTTTGGCTGTCTGAGTGTTCATCCCTGAAGGTAAAAAGACTGAGACATATTATCTGGGATTGGCTTAGTGTCAATGTCTTGCATTGCACTTCCTTAGAGTATAATGAATATAATGTGTCTAGATCCTATTTTTTAAGACGAATTAATATGCTTGCTAAATTAATGGGTTTATAACGAGTCCAACTGAATCTGCTGAGGAGTTCTTCATATGGTTGAAAGTATAGTCTCTCCAGAATAGTGGTAGGAGGAAGCTCATCTGAAGCCAATTTCTTGTTTATTTTGTAGTATACATATATATAGACCAAAAATATAAAATACATATTTATTTTTGTATTTTTTTCCATACTGCACATAATCAGTTAAAGGTGAAGGAAAAGCCCTTCCGCAGTGAAGTCTGAACATGAATGTTACTAACCTTCTCTTGCTCTTTTTCTTTTTACTGCTATGCCAAGATGATCATTCTGCACAAGAAAACACATCAGCTTTTCTAGGTAAAACATATAATGTGCAGAGTGAATGTGAGCAACATGTTCAATATTCCCAACACAGTTGAGAGAACTGTGCTGTTTAATGTAGGATCTCCTAAGGTAACATGATTAGGTATCAGCCTTACTGAGGCAGATATCATATTGTCATCAGTGTCATAAACACACTAAGGCATCCTCTCTTGGATGCATCTAAAAACTTCCTGGGAAATTTTTACTTCACTGCTTCCCTGGGAGAAGCTTTTAACTCTCAACTTGCAAGGAGCTAACTCACTAACTTTCACTTATGGTAGTAACTCTGCTAGGCATTTACAGCGTTCTATCTAACTAGTGGTAAAGTGTTTGGTTTTCTGTTTTTTTTTTTTTTTTTTTTTTTTTATGAGTAACTTTATTAACACTAGTCAATAGACGTAAGCACTCTACTTTACTGTAAGTCCTATTTATGATATGAGAGCAGTGTTCAGCCCAGCAGAGAGGAGGCCACTTCTAAAAACTTTTCAGTGCAGACTCTGCTAGCGTGATTGACACCACGCTTGTGCCTGCAAGAAAGCATCACAACAACAGAGATGCCTCTTCCTGTAGCCTAGCTGAGGATGACCTTTGTAGGCAAATCAAAGGCTGTATGGTGTAGACAGCTGTAAACCCAAGAGTCAGATGACCTTTGCAAAGAAAAAATTTAAGGTCAAACAGATTCCCTGAAGTCAACACTTCATCTTTTTCTAGAAATTATTCTTCTAGCAGCAGGAAAAACCTGAGACACAACAATTGTTCAAATAATCTAATTTCTTAGCTTCACACTTAGCAAATTGAACAAAAGCAAGATTTTCTCTACAACAAACTCGTAACTGGACCATTATATTGTATTAAAAATTACGGAAATCTCAGTCCAACCAACACCTGCACTGACCCAAATACCAGGACCTGCATACTTTTTGCACCAAATACAGACATTCGTTAACTGGAAAAAGGTAGAGCCTCAGCTGTACATAATAACCATGATGCTGATCAGTCTTTGTGGACTGTTGTGCCCAATTTTCTGCTCAATTATGCCAGAGTTTGTCTTTCGCAAAGCTGAATACAAGGTGCAGATTGAGTTAGAATCCCTTTGCTGTTGCCGCTCCTCTTCCATATCCTTTTTGCATGTAACAGAAGAAATAGATGAAAGAACAGTCACTGAAATATTCCAGAAGAGCACAGGCTATTTTGTGTTTTTATGTTTGCTAGGTTACTATCTGGTCTTTTTTTCCTCTGTATTTACAATACCATTTCACCCTTAGCTCAGCATTGGCTATGTAGCAACACCATATATTTTGCCAGTGCTTAAGCGTACTAATAATTTGCAACATTCCCCAGAGGTTAGTGATGAGTTCTTGTCAGTGGCATCCCATTCCTTATGGCTTAGTTTTATAGGTTCTAATATTAGCAGGTTGGATTCTTATATACAGCATTTTTCCCTATGAATGGACCTGATTTCTTCAAGCTTCAGCTATGTAAAAGACAGTTAACTAGCCAGAGAGATGCCTAGTTGAATCTCTGGCAAAGGAAGTATTTAGAATCATAGTCACTCCAGCCTGAGATAAATCACATAGTGCAGGTACTAATCTCAGTGACAGAGAATCTCTCTCTCAGCGAGAGAGCAAAATTTAAAGGCTGAGAGTATCTTGTCATCCTTGATATGGCTCAGAACAGGTCTGCAGTGCATTTGCAGATCAACAATGAGATGTACATCCATCAACCTCTTTTCAGAAACTACTCCTTCAGAAAGTTGGTGTCTGACAGTGTCTCCTCCTAAGAGGAGAGACTAAATGTTTACTGTGAGGACATTTTAGCTGCAGAAAAAGAAAAAAATAAATAACCCTAAAGTATTACATATGGACTATGGAATAAATAATAAAAAAAAACAACCCCAGAGTAATTACCACAAGCCATGAGTAGCTTCTAGTCATAACGTAGAGAAGAGGGCCTTCCGTTGGCTCAGTAAAAAAGAACAATTATTTATTTGGGCTTGTTCTCTCAAAATGTTGATTATGGACATGCATCTTTTTTTAAAAATTTCCTGCTAACACTCTCTGTGTTCTAAGTAGGTATTTTAAGTCAATAATTTCTAACATGCACTAGTAAATGTTAATAAAAAATTAGGAAATCAGTCACTTATAGATTATATTACACACAAATTACTGACAAATAATATTGCAAATTACTAAAAGCAGGATTAGATTCTACCAACAAAATTTTGGCCCTTTACTCAGCTTAAAATGATGTTACTGAAAAGAAAATAAGATGCAAGACTAAGATACTTCCCATTCTTTTGTTGTTGTTGTTGAAAAGAAAGTAAAATTGGTTTGTTAAAGTGTGTGGCCGTTCTGTATTTGGAAAAGGAGGTGCTGGAAACAGATTGGAGGAAGTGATGTGCCCTGTCTGGCACATCTGAAGCACTGTGAAGCTGAGAAGGAATTTACTCTGCAGAATGGAAATATCAGTGGAATGTCGGTTTAGCTACTTGTGATGTGCGCAAGGAGTGTGGAAAGTGGGTCTGCACTAGGACAGTGGATCTTTATGCACTCTGTGACTTTTATATTCATGAAAAAAATCAAGACAGTTTAAAAACACTGCAGAGTGCAGATCCACCATGGTGTGAATCTAATTAGATCCAATGAAGCAGTCTAACTTACTGCCTTATGTTTGTGAACTGCTGGGAAGCACTGCTTAAATGCACAAGGATCCCAGATCCAATGTAGCTGAGGTGCATCCAAAAGACAAGCTGCCAGAAGTAACTTTTCACTACTGCTTCAAAAATCTGTACTCCTGAAATACTGGAAAATACCTGTGGTAGTGGCACTGTGCTTTCAGATAATTTTCCTGTGCAGTGAGACACCTAGGCAACAGCATAAGCCTTGAACACACAGCTAAGAAGAGAAAGGCACCACACATCAGTGTTTCCCAATATTATGACATGTTTAGGAACACACTGTTTGAAAAGCTGTTTCTTAGTATTCACTGTTGAGTTCTTTTTCCTTTGGAACTTATTTAGAATTCAGATACTGACTATGAGATCAGCAGACAGGAGGGTGCTGATTCTTGCAAGAACATCTGTAAAATAAGCAAACCTCTTACTGACTTTCCCCTTGATAATGACAGCTGAAGTAGTACAGACCAAACTGCTGAAAAACAAAACCCACAGGGAGAAAAACACTAGCAACTGTAACAACTGACATTTCAGAGCAAAATGAATATTCTGGTAATTCTGATGGACTGTTCCTGCTTCATTCCTATCAAGTATTTTGCAAACAATCATCTGTCACAACTGGTACATCATCTGCTGTCACTTATCTGAGCTTTTATTTGGATTTTACTTGGATTTAATTAGAAAAGTAAGCTTGGACCTTACCTTTAATGGTACTAATAATAATGGAGCTGAGAGAGAAATACAAAATTATTTACCCAAGAAATATTCTCCCTGCTAGCCAGTTTTCTGTGTTAAATTTAGTTATTATTTACTGATAAATATACTAATTTCAAAGATTCATGATGGTTATTCAGAATGCTATCCAGTATCTAATTTTTCAGATCAATCTGATAATGTATCTCATCAAACTGAAAGGGAGCACTGGGCAGATATTAAGACTTATCTTGACATAATCAATCATCCCAGTAATTCAGCCTTCTTAATTATTGTAACACCACTACTCCCCTCCTTTCTCAAATGTTTTTTAGCAATCACAATCTGAAAATTCCTGATACGTAACTTCTCAAATGTTGTGAGAAATCAGTTGATGTGCTTCTCAAAGAACCACTTTCCTCATAACTCTTATTATAAGCTATTGACTAAGCTGGAAGGAAAACATAGCAAAAGAATTACAAAATCCCCAGAATTAATTGAGCTGTATTTACTTTCCTTTCCTGTAGTTTATTGAGGTACTTCACTTGAGAGCTAGGTCATTTCCCGGATCACCACCTCACTCAAAGAGTTCACCAATAGCTGCTTGACTGAAATTTGTTTTTCTTGGTTACCAAAACAAATTACCTAGCGGTATTCTTTGAAGATGAAAGAAAAGTCATTGAAGGATGGCTCCTGACCTTCAAAATAAGCAGCCTTTACTTAAACTGCAAAGTCACTGAATATCTCTGCACTAAGATTTATACTAAATCCTAATTACAGTTCCTCATTTCTTACGAGGTTATTGATTTGGAGACCTTGAAAGTTAGAAGACATACCTACTTAGCTCAAAAAGATTAGAATTTCAGAAGATAGGATACTTTTAAATGTTTATTGGTGCTCTGATATGATGCTACATGAAGCATTTATTCATTGCAGAGTATGTAATTTCCATTCATCATAGAATAACTGTCCATAATTCTAAGGGCATATGGCTATGCTCTTGGCTAATTGTCTTCAAAATCAATATATGGCTAGAATGGTAACATTATTAGTATCTGATTTTCAGGATATAATTTACAAGTTGAATGATTATCTTAGGTGAAGAAGCACCATCCTTGCCAGCACAGATTTATTTTGGCACAAGAAAAATAAAAATTTCCCATGTTCTCTTTGACTGCTTGCATGAACGTATGAAACTCTTTGTGAAAATGTCTCTTCTATTTCTGAGTGTTTGTGGGGAAAAATAAGCTTTGTGTTCTCTCACTGCATGTTTATATCACTGTCTGTCTATTTATGTATCTGTTTGTTTCCTTACACCTTTATCTATAGATATCTAGATAGCTAGAAATAGGTAGGCAGACAGACAGACTGTGACATGCATACACACATAGGGATGCATAGATCCATATGGCTTTCATGGCATCAGATAGATCTGATCTCTCCGTCTGCCTGTCTACTTATTTAACACTACAGAAGACATATAAAATATGTACTCAAGGCCTAAGTATTGAACCATGGACATGCAATTTGGTAGGTATCAGATGTTTTCTCTGAAAGTCTTCCTCATCAGTAAGGACATGTAGACTAAATTGGTAGTCCAACGAAGAGATTAAAACTCATTCTTTTCTTATTGAGCATATATTTCTTATCTAGTATAACCAGATATTGATTGTACTACATGATTTTTTTTGTTCAGTGCTTCCTAAGCAGTTGAGTGTCCTTCCCTTACAGCGCTCCTAAAAAAAGCTGAAGTTGGACTAGTGAAGAGGAAGACTTCACATAGTATACATACACAGTGCATTACAGTGAGAAATAAAATATTAAACATTACAGTTAATTCTTCATTTTATAAATTTACATATATGGTGCTTTTCTAAAATCCGAGAATCTGCTGTCAAGAGATCAATGTAACAAATCAGATGCAAAGCCTCCAAAAGGACTTTTCCTGGTATATGAAATCCAGATTCTCACAGTGTGCATCATAGCAGTCTCCAATGCAATGAAAGCAGAACTGATTCTATCACTTCTGGTGCCAGATGAGTCACAAATATGCTTCTGATGGCTGGCAGAGGATCACCCACTCGAGAATATAAGCATCTGTACAACTCTCCAGCATAAATATATAGAGTGAAAAATGATTTTATTTAAGTTCTGTTAGAAAGCAGACTCAGAGTGTTCAAGAGTAAATGTAGGAAGACTATTACATTTCTCTTCTTGGAATGATTAAGTGTTGCCTCACAGCAATGTTTTTTCCAGACCTTTTTTTCTTTTGCTGCATTTACGTTAAATTCAAAAGTGATTTGCTGACTGCTAATATGATAAACAAACCCTGTTTTTAAAAAAAATGTAACATTGAGCCTTGCTTTGCCTTATGTACAGATTATAGAATCATAGAATCCTTTGAGTTGGAAGGGACCTTTAAAAGTCACCTAGCCCAAATCCCCTGCGATGAACAGGGATATTCACAGCTAGATCAGGGTGCTCAGAACCCCATTTAACCTGGCCTTGAAGGTCTGCAGGAACTGGGTACCAATCACATCTCAGGGCAACCTGTTCCCATGCCTCACTACATTTACTGCAAAAGACTTTTTCCTTATATCCAACCTAAATCTACCCTGCTTATGCCTGAAACCATTTTCCCTTGTTCTATCACCACAAACTGTGCTAACAAGTCTGTCCCCTTCTTTCCTGGAGCTCCCCCTTCAGTACTGAAAGGCCACTATCAGGTCACCTTACAGCCTTCTCTTCTGTAGGCTGAACAGCCCCAGCTCTCTCAGCCTGTCTTAATAGGAGTCGTGTTCAAATCCCTTGGATCATTTGTGTCACCCTCCTCTGGACGCAATACAATTTCCTATCGCTTTGCTCTCAACCAAACTGACTTTGTAAATCTGAACCTGTGTGACAACAGTAGATTGGGCACACAGTATTTAAGCCAGTTTATCTCAGTTTGGGAAAGTATAACTGTAATTTATAAAAAGTAAAATGAATTATGAATTTGATGTAGTGCAAGGCACAGACAGAAAATGGGAAAATGTAGAAGAATAAACTTATTCTTACAGAGTATTCAATTTATCATCTAGAGTCAGGAGACTTCCGAGACTGCTGTTCTCATAAAAGAAGACAAAAATTTCACCATCTGAGCACAATGGAATATTTAGTCTGAAAGAGTCAGAGCTCAGTTAAGTTTACAGAAAGTGAGTTCAGGGTCACACAGTCATGAGTAATTAAAGATTGCAGCCTCAGAAACCACTGCCCACCAGGAAGCCCAACAGCAAGAAGTGTATTTCCATCATTTAGATTTTGCATATTTGGATTTTCTGTGTAAAAAATAAGCATCATGCTTGTTCTATAGACAAGTAAGCTACAATAACCAAAGAGTCAGAGGTGTCCAAATTATCGATACATCTGGTTCTGCCTGTCTCCCCACAGGTGTATAAGTGAAGATCTACACAATTACTGATGTACTTGTTAAGTGAATTAAGCCTCAGAAATGGAAGAAAATCAGAATTTTCATGTTTTTCTTGTTTTAGACCTCAGATAAATCCTACAAATACTCATAACATTCTCAAACTTTTAAGATTTTCCTGGTCTTCATAGTAAGGAAATAGATTTCAAATTCCCCTCTGCAACAGGATGTGAAGTTCCATAAAAGTTCTATGTATGTAAATATTATAGTAACTACTGTAAAGACAGTCATAACTTTAAAATAATAAAAATTCAAAAGGAAAAGCAATGGATATAGGGCAATATAATTTTCACTGATTGCTCTTGTAAAAAAAAAGGACAAGGCCTTCTGCATTAAAATTCAATTAGTTTATTTATTCATTTGGATCACTTTAGACCCAAGTTCTCCAATGAGTTACAACAATGTACATTCAAACTAAATCCCATATGAATGTACTTAATATAAATGTAATAGAAGGTGAAGTTTACCTGGCCAAACAGATTTGTTTAGCCTCTGAAGCCTGGCCACTTCCCCAGATCCTTCTCTAGGTGTGATCTGCCTTGGCAAAATCCAATGCACAGATTGTCAAGAATATAAGTAAAACTTGTGAAAGAGATTACTCTTTACTGGTTCTACATGCCAATACCTTGAGTTTGCTTCCAATCTGGAATAAAGCCTAATATCTTGCAGTTTGGATTCCAATGACAAAATATGTTCCTCCCCAATTCATCATAGTGACTTCCATCCCAAAGAATATATTACATTTGTTTCAGTGCTATTATTAGATCTACTCAACTCTAGAAGTAAGAACCTTTTAAAACTAGAAATTTGATTTCAGCTCAGAGAAAGGGCTAAGGAAAGCAGTTCAACTTACTGATGAATATTTAATAATAATAAAAAAAGGACAAGTTCATAGCTTAGTGTATTTGCTCTTCTTCCCTTATTCTTGCAAGTAGGGAATGCAGAAGGGATTTATGCAAAAAATGTGAGTCTATATAACACTATTGTTTCTTGAATAGAAAAGACTCTGGCCTTGGCAGCAGCCAAGTCCTCAGGAGAACAGTCTAATGCACTTCCATCTCTCTTTTTTAAGTTTTTATGTTTTCTCACTGATTCTCCAAGATTTTTCTCAGTGTTATCACCAAATCTTCCAGTTCACCAGACACTACTGATGATATTAATAGCTATCTGTACTGTGAGTGTATACACTTTGAGCAAAGGATGCTTACATAAAAGCTGGCTTCTTTCTGTCTGTACCATCTTCCTTTGCACCTCTAATCCTCCCTTCACCAAACATCACCATGCTGAGCTCAACCTTTCTTTAGTGTTTTGCTGCCAGTCTTGACAGAAGACAAACACAGCACTGAAAATTTTACAAGGCGCTGCAACTGTTTATTTTCTTTTGTTTTGATTGGTATCCAGGAGCAGCAAGATACTTCTCTGAGAAGAAATGGTCATTTCAACATGAGAAAAAATAACAAGCCATTAGGTAGTAATGTCATTGCATTAGTAGGCTAGGAAGAAAAAATAAAAATGAAACACAAAGCTTTAGTAATTACTGTAAATTTTGCAACAGATTATTTGTACTCATATGTCAGTTACCGTTTAACTACCTGAAATACCTTGGATAGTTTAAAGAATTTCAGCTTTTCCCGGCTTAAAGCTGTTTGAGATTTAGGACATTTTTTCTCACTATGGTTTACCAGAGGGTAGATGGTGTTCTGCTGTTTTCCAATTAAAAAGAAAACCGGAAAACAAAAGCAAAAACTAAAACAAAGAGGAACAGAAATTTAGTAATTCTCTGGTAACATGGAGAATTGAAATTATTCTTTCTGCATCTCTCTTCACTAAAGACAGATTATGAACTTAATTTACTGTCTCTTCTACAGATGGTTCTTCAGCCTTTTTTGCAGAATCCAGAATCAAAGATTAGTTTCAAGCTTTGGTATTTCACTCTTAAGCACATAAAGAAGAAAAGAAACTCAATCAGTCTCTAATTTGTAAGTTGTAGTTATAGAATTCAATCCATTTCACAGTTTTCATGACTGAGGACTTCTGTCCTTCACAAGAAAAACATGATCCTGAGGCATCTGGTTACCTTCATTCAAGCTCTGGCAATATTCCCAGCAAAATTTAGTGTTCAAATTCAATTAACCATTATGATTTTCAGGAATGGAAGTCTAAATTTTCAAAATCTTCAAAACAAAATAAGCTGAAATAATATTTTGCCTTACATATAAGTAAGTTCTTTCTGAAGGTTTCTGATATCAGAACATTGTCATGCTAATGCTGCATGGGACCTTTGTGGTAGAAATTTAAATTAACGTGTGTCTGATCATTAAAGCAGGAATTCCAGAAATCCTTAAGTAAAAGTGCACCAAAATTTGGAATGCCAAAATATTATTTTCTCTGTTTTTCCTGTTTGTTCCTTATCCTGTAGTGGTTCATGAAATAATTAATTTTGACTTGTTTGTAATCTTTAAAAATCTTGCTTTTTCAAGCTATATGCTGACAAGTACAATCTTACTTACCTTCTGTTCCTAAGAAGAGGAAGAATTAAGGAGTCTCTACTGCATAAAGTGAGACGATGAGTGAATTTAGAAGAAATCTCAGC
This sequence comes from Centrocercus urophasianus, assembly GCF_019232065.1. Taxonomy (NCBI): domain Eukaryota; kingdom Metazoa; phylum Chordata; class Aves; order Galliformes; family Phasianidae; genus Centrocercus; species Centrocercus urophasianus. Next base: position 3,470,442 of record NW_024884833.1, read on the forward strand.
AAACCATACACTTTCAACTTGCTGCATTAGTCACTGTGTTTCAGTGCAAATTTCATCAGAGTAAATGAACCATAAGATGTTCACATTTGGTAATGAATAGCGAAAAGAAGAAATATCAACCTCTGGTAAACTCAGCCTCCTTTTTGCTCATACCTTACATCTCATCATGGTTTTGTTAAACATGTTCCACTTTACTGTAAACACTGGAAGACAAAAAATGTCAATACAAGAATTTTTCTTCATTTCCTGCAGTTCCAGATATTTGATAACAGTAAGATTAGATCAGTTATATATTCACAACAGTTTCTATCTGACTAACATGACTAACACCACTGAAACAAGTAGAACTACTTGCATATTTAATGCTTCTTGGAATTACTTTCATTGTACCATAGTTATCTTTCATCATATATTAGCAAAGGAATGTGCATACCACCTTAACCCTGCCTCAATTATAATGTCAACTTGATTAATCTGAAAAAAATAATTCTTCTGTGTAAAAATGAAAAAGACATAAGACCATTACTGGAGACACATAATGATACATCACAATATAGGAAATATTTTTATTTAAACATCAGTCTCCATGTTTTATCTCCGAGTTTAATTATTTCACCCACCACAAACCCAGAAGAAAAGTCTGGCTCTATAATTTACAAAGTCTCCTGACGTTTTAACAGTCTAAGCATAGAAAAAGAACATAAAAAAATATGTACAAGTTATTTCAAGTTAGTTCAAACTAAATATTAGTGCCAAAGATCTGTATTTTTCTTCCTAGGTATTCAAATTAAATAGCTCCATGATACATACACAGATCTTCCCTTATCTAACTCAGAGCCACTGACCTTCCAAAGTGGGCTTTTCAGTGGAAAACTCTCATACTGAGGTCCTCTGGACAATCCATGGGGTTGTCTCAACTATGTCCTATCCTAGAAGAATACCTAGTGTTTCCTCTATCACAGAGGAAATGCAAAACTTTTCACAGATTCCTTGAATGGGCAACAGAAGTTTACGTCCCAGTTAACTGGGTTAACTGGCAAATGGATGCTGTCAAAGCTACAAGATGCCAGGAAACACAAGTAGCCTGTAACAGTTTAGGGAGTCTATGACTGCTTTATGAATTGGTCTTCATTACTCATTCTGTTTCACCTTCCAAAGCTGCTGCTTTGAAGAACTGAGGTAGAATTACAAGGAAGTTGCAAACTGTTTTAAGTGAGGTTGTACAAACACGTTCATGAAGGGTAAGAGAGCAATTTTTCAGGATTCTCAACAATGGAACCAGTTTGAACATGAATGCATAATGTGCCATTAAAATTTATTTGCATGCTAGAGCACACTATAACCCTATTACACAATGCATCGGAAACAATGTCTGTCAGTGAGGCAGGCTCTTGTTTATACATCCCAAAACCTGTGTGAAAAATAAAGAAATCACTGCCTAGAAGAAACCACTCTGAGAAATAAATTTACTTTACCAATTGCAGCAGTAGCCTAGAAGAGTAAATCTGGAGATGGTGTTTTTACATTATCTCCATGTGACTTCAGAATTGAAAAAAATAAACAGTATATTAGCAGTTTCTTGGAGTCCATATCCACAAATTAAGACACCAGAGAACACGGATCTCCAACACCCTTACAGCTATGATATCACACAGGCTAAGTAACTAGCTTGCCCTCTGTATCACATATTCTGAGCTCTTCTATCCCTGATTTGTTTGACTGTAGGCTCTACTTCAACTAAAGAATAGTGGTATGAATCTCAGTTGAGGAACCACCCAAGGAAACACAATGCTTTGTAGGCAAAGGGAACTGCCCATCATCGTCTGCACTAAGATAACAAGATAGGAAGCAAGTTAAGAACAACATGCTATTAGAAAATATCATGTATGGAAACTACACATGCTGTTCTCTTGCAACTCTCATTTTTTTGGGTAGGAAAATGAGTTACTGAACTTTTTACTTTACCTAAAGATAGTAATGCTGTTAGTTTCTCCCTTGCACCTTGTCTGTTTATATTCTCTAGACAATCACTAATAACTGGGAATGAGAGCAGCATGTTTTTCTTTGGATCAGTAAGACAAAAAAAGACTCATGCAGAAAAACCTTTGCACCTTCAAGTAATTTATGAAAAATGATCCAACGCTGAGCTAAGCAGTCACACAGCAGCTCAGAGAAGAAGGCTAAGGACTTGCAAATCAGAATAAAGACCCTGTAATAGTTGTACTAAAAGCTGCACGTGCCATCTAAGTAGGGCTCCAACAAAACTTATCAGCAACATCATCATTCTGAATGTCCCATCCCACCACTCCTGTTTTCAAGCTTTTACTTCTGAGTACATCATATGATACAGGGCATCCTTTCAGTTAGTCGAGGTCAGATGTCCTGGCTGTGCCCTCTGCCAGCTTCATGTACATCCCCCAGCCCTTCTTACTGGTGGTACAGTGTGAGGTGGTGAGAGAAGATACTGATGCTGTGCAAGAATGGATCATAGCAAATAAAACAACATGTTATCAATACTGTTTTGATCACAGATAAAAAATAAATAATTGTACAGTCTGTTGTGAAGAAATTTAATTCCACCCTGGCCAGAACCAGCAGAGATCTCAGCAGTTAAGTCAAAGAAGGGCAGTACTGGCTTCAGCAAAAGTAAAATTAATTAAAGCAACGTACATCTCCTAAAGATGAGGTGAGAGAGATGACAGGTGAGCTGATAGATCTGATAATCATACAGATCATTTATCAACTGTTTCTGGGAGCACCAAAACAAGCCTTTAGGCATGGCTGAGTTCAGGAGCTAGCAGATGACAAAGGCATTAATAAACTACAACAAGTCAAGTTACTACTGAGGCTTCCAAATTCCATATGGCAGCTGTTTCAGGGGGTGCTTTCATCACTGTTTCACACAGTGGTTCTGTTCCTGAGTGGCAATTACAGTGTACATCCTGGATACGAGCACCCAGATCTTCTCTGTGTTTACTTAAATACAGTTGAAGATAATTGTGTCAAAACTAAGTACCTAACAACAGGTGTATAAAGTGTGTTCATACAAACCCACGTGAACGTATTCTTTACATTGCAAGATGTCATCCTTATTACCAAGAGGTGCCTGGATCTGTTATGTGTTTATGGAACATAATAATTGATCACTGATGGCAGCATAAACAAATTTGAGGAGCCTGCAATAAATCTTTTTGTAATGTTCAAGAACTACAAAATGCTTGCTTGATTTAATAAATTACAGCCATTATATATAGCATTGAAAAAAATATCACATCTATGTTGAAAAATGGAGATCAAATGGATTCTCTAACTGTGAGAAACTGCCAAGAATTTTATATGACCTGTTATATCTGCTTGAAAAGCCAGGATAAACATCAATTCATCATTTATAATACATGGGTCATTATTTTAATTTGGTGTTGGACAAAATGAATAGCACACATGAATCTTTTCTTTTGTTTTTCTTAATTAAGTAACTTTAGCAGGACATTCTGGTAAAAAAAAAAAAAAAGAAAAGAAAAGAATAGAAAAAAAAAGTATTTTAAAAATTTACAGGTCTGAGATTCTCATTTTTCTATATGGGATTTGCAGTGTAATTGAAAAAAAAACTTGATACCAATTTTCCATAAGGTATGAAAAAGAGTTTTACTTGGAGTGGTTCTGTAATATTAACTTTATTTGCTGGGACACTCAGGCTTCAGTTACAGTGGCGCTGGTCCTGTTCACCTCTGTGGGATAAAGACATAAAAAAAGTATATCTGATTTTTAAATTACAGAGCCATAATCCTGTATAACTTGTATCCAAAAGAAAGTATAATAAACTAAAGGTTATTTTAAAAAATAGAAAATAATAATAATAATAATAACATCAGACAAGGTACAAGTTCTTCAAAAAGAAAGCAAAAGAGAATGTTGGAAGGAGCTACATAATTTTAGATCTGAATCCTTTACGAGGATAATTCTAGGTTTAATGCTTGTTAAGTCCACATTTTTACCTTGCTCTAGCCGCTTCCTCTGCTACTGGAAGATCGAAAACTTGGACAAAACAAAACAGAGTGCAATTTGGCAGAGGCACGTGAAGTGCCTGAAGCCTGCTGAGGCACGTCTGTTGCAGACAACGATCCCCCAAGATCACCAGAAGGAAACATTTTACAGAGCTTTGTGCTGAAAGCATCTTTTGCTGTAGTGTGGATCGGCTCAATGGGACAGACTTCCAAGCTCCTGGAGGCAGCTCTCTACAGTGCCCTCACTTCCCTCCCTCACTCCCTCCTTCTGCTGGGTTGGTCTGAGGCTATGCAGACGCCCAGTCGCATCCCCTGGAGGAGTAACAGACCCCATGCACTCCTGAGGTGGCTGATTGAGACTCAAGGCTTCCCAGAAACGTTCACTCATTTGGAAACCGAAAGGAGGAAGTGGCTGGACATGGATCAGCTTGTGTCCCTTCTGGGGACCTCGTTCTAACTTGGTTCCTGGTTTCAAACAGGAACTCTTTGAGGAGCAGAGAAGCAGAGCTGCAGGCCAAGCTTTAATCTGCTGTGCGGAAAGGCAAGCAGAGGGCTGATAAGGACTAGATAACGCAAATCCCTTGTAATGACTGCCCCGTATGTTGCTGCATAGGTCGTCTATCAAGTAAATGCACTCCTTGGGATTTGATCTCAAAAAGAACAATACATAGCTATTTACTAATAAAAAGCAGTTATATAATGGAAATTTGCCAGTCAGGTCATTCAAGATAAATGTGACCGTACTACTCAGCCACTGTGAAGTGAAATTCAGTGTTACTTTTCCTGTACTTGGAGGGTCTGCTCAGAGATCTCCCTTGGAGTCACTGTAGCAGGATGTTACAGGATCAGAGTAAAACAAAGCACCGTCAACATCTGAAAAGCATCCTTCAACTTTCCTTAGCATTTCAGAGGATTATGTGAGAACTAACGTTGCTTTGCTCTGCAACCATCTTAAAGATTTGTCTACAGGCTCTGTTTGCTGCATTTAACTTAAAAGAGTGTGACTAAAGCCCTGCAGAGGAATCATCTGCAAAACTGAGCTCCAGCTCCCAGCTTAGGGCCATACTTAAGAACAACTACAAACTCAGTCTTTTGCTCAGGGACCATTTGCTGGTAATTAGTTGGAGGCAACTCAGAATTCTGAACTGCACTTCTGATGTCACAAATTAACTTACTACAAGATAATAAAGGAGTGAGATGGAGTGAAATACAAGTCTTCATTTTCATAATAGATCTTGTAAAGTCAACACTCTTGCTCTTTCAATGAGTTTTTCAAATTAACCAGTATCAGAAGTTGCTGAAGTGATGTAAGTAATGTCCCGTTACAGCTGTATTCGAATTCAGCCATCCTCCATCTTGCAACTTGAAGCCCCACCACTCTTTGGATGTTGGAGCCCTATGAATGGTTCTGGTTCCTTGAAAAGGTTGCTTGTTTTGAAACTGAACATCATGTACAACAAATACGGATCCAGCATCACAAGTTAACACAAAGCTCAGGACAAGGAGTCACTGTGAACAGGTGCTCCTGAGCACAAGTTGCATATTGACTTCCTTAGGTTATCAGGTTCAGTTCAGCACTGCAGCTCATGTCAAACATCTTCCTACACCCCCAGCTGTTGTGTAGACAGAAAAATCTGAAGGGCTGTTCAGGCAGGACTGTGTTTTATAAAGAGCAAAATATGCAATAGGGGTAGAGGCCCTTCGTCCCTCATATGGCAGCGGGATAAAATTTAAAAAAGAGCAGTGGAAGAGAGAAGAAATAGTTATGCCCTTTTGATGACAGCTGAGCTTCTAAACCTTGCCCATTCCCACAACCCACACAGCTCCCTCAGTCTTCCCAATCCTCAAGTGGCCACTCATATCCCAGACTGTTTTCCTAGATTTTCTCCTATGAAGGGCATATTATCTTGCTATCCTTGGAGGAGACATAGAAATGTGTTACTGTAAGACATAGATGCAAATTTTGAAGGGCAGTGTAATTTAGAAATAAATAAACCATCTTTAAATAAACTGGCTTGGATTTTTTAGGTAATAGTACTGTGGTTTTGTGACTGCTAACAGGGTAAATATTTTCTTGAGTAAAGAAAGTTCTGCTATGCAGATCTAAACAGGAGCCAAAGTATAACCTCTGTGTGATTTCCCAGACAGCATTTGCAGCTTTCCTTTCCTTTTTACACTTCTACTAATGTCCACCCCGTTTCTACCCCAAAAGGATCTGTCACTCCAGAATAGCAATACAGTAACACAGGGCTGATGACAGCGCAATAATATTTCTACTGCTAACAAAATATCTTCTTTACTGAAGTTACTCATGTTCCTAAGTCTGGAAGAACTGAAAATGAAAAGTCCTTGCCCAAGCAGAATACTTCCTCATGTATAAGAAAAATATGGGCAACTTTGGTGACCCATGCAATATGAAGATCATTATTGTTTAGATCATAGGATAATTAAAACTTCAATAAATACCTGGTCTGACTTTGACAGCTGCAGGTGGAGCCTCTGATCTGCTTTTCTGCATTAAATCAATAGCTGAAACTGTACTTTCTGCATCCCCCTACATACATGAGAACCAGAGAGGAAGAAATAACGGCGTTTGCAATTTCAGAGAAGCAGGAGACTTGGGTGAGGGCAAGCACATGGAAAAATTTCTATCTATCTTTTGAAAGCATTAGCAGGCAAATAGGATGAGTACAAGCAGAAAGTGCTATTGGCATAGAATCACATCATGCAGACTTCAGACCCTGGGCTGCATTCAAGGTTCTTTGGTCTGCCTCAGCTCCCTGCTGCTAGCAGTGGTCACCTGCAGATCCACCAATCGATGACACAGATGTTCAGAGCAGTATAGAGCAGCTTAAAATAAAATGCCTGTCTTTACTGACAATTGTCATCATCTGATCGGTTCCCACACCACTGTCTTGTTAAAATATTGTTTCTCTAATAGAGCCTGATTCAACGAAGAGCTTTGTATTTGCTGTATTTTGCTTTCATTAAGATAGGGAAGGATGGTTAAGTAGAAAAAAGGTTGTTAAGGGAAGTGTATTTCACCACAGTGTGTTGCTGGCTACTGTTCTGGAAACAGTCCTGCTTGATGCACACTGCAAAGGGGGTTTCTGTCAAACTATTCAGGATATATGTGTTGTATGGCTGTTTACCTTGTCCTCAGTGGAGAATGAGTTGTACACCTTGACTAGGTGTCTTGCTGGCCATTCAGGAACGGACTTTGTTTAACAGATGTTACGGAACAGTTTATGCTGATTTCATCATGCTGAAATGTTAAATGTACTTCAGAAGCCCCAGTTCTATACTTCCTCATATACAATAAAGCACAGAGCTTGCTCGCAGCTATTGCAGAACAATCTGTCCAACCATCATGAGTCCAGCTGTGGTTCTGCTGACAGTGGTAGCAGATAGATACGATGTCATATTAAAGTAAGTTTTTTACTATTCTAGAGAGCTTTAAGCCATACTGCTGGGCTCACTGAAATTTCCTTTTCCTTCTGCAGCGTATACTGAACACCAGATCCAACTATGCGTTTCTCATTCAAAGGTTGCACCAGAAGGCCGTGGAAGGTCATTAATTTTAGATTTCCTTTTTATTACTTTTTTAAAGAGGCCCCTGATGTCCTCACAAAGGGAGATAAATGTTATAAAGAAATAATATTTGAAAAAATTGAAAAGCCCTTACTTCACTGCACAGTCTAATCAGTTTGGAAGATACATTGCACCTTTATTAAATATCAGGCTTCACTCAAGGGAAATCTGTGGGAAAAACAAAGGAAAAGGTGTTTGTCTGCTATTTCTCCCAATAAGGCAGCATTAGCATTTGTAATAGGAGAGGAGTTAGTAATGACACTGTAATAATTCTGCCTCCATTTGGAACATTTTCACCCCTTTTCATGAAAAATGTTCATATTTGCTAGTAGAAATTAAAAGCTGTTGAGTTCTCCCTGTAGAAATGTCTTTGACCTGAAAGCCAGCAAACTCTGTTCTGCCCATGCTGCCCCAGCATGGCCTGTCTGTCCCCTTGGAAAGCACAAAGCCACTCGCATACACAGCACTAATCTGCTCCAAACTGCAGAGCAGCTTTCCTGCTCCCTTCTTCTGCATGGTGGGAGGTGTTCCTATGAGTATGTCAGAGCTAACTTCATAGCATGCAGTGGTGAGCTCAGCACAGGCTGTGCTGCTCTTGTAGTTGTGCCCCGAGTTTTGCTGCAGAGCAGCTAGAATCCACAGCCAACTGGGTAGGACTACCATTAACTACCTTCCTACCCGAGCTTTGTTTATTTAAGTCTGTCATGCAGCCCGAACGACCAGGAAATGTTCTTTCTAACAGTTTCACAAAAGCATGTAAGGAACAACCACAAATCACACGTCTGAGCACAACGTTCTGTACTGCTCCAGTTACCTGTTTGCAAAAGAGCTGCTAGAGTGACATATGAATTGCAGAACTACTGTTATCTATGGATTTAGCCACGGTACAAATACAGTAACATCATGGTTAGCCCAATAACAAAACCTGCTTTGCAGATGTGGTAACTTCAAAGTTACTGATCAGGTATCCCCACAACACCACTGCTCCAGCAGCAGATACAGTCACTCTTATTGTTTCTTTTTAATTTGCTTTGCTCTGTTACAGGAATTAAATAATAAAGCAAATTGCCTAATGTGTCGCATATATTCTGTGTCTTACCACATGACATCAGGAAGAAATTATTTACTGTGAGTGCAGTGAGACACTGGAACAGGCTGCCAAGTGAGGTTGTGGATACCCCTCCCTGGAATCATTCAAGGACAGGCTGAATGGGGCTTTGAGCAACCTGGGCTGGAGGGAGGTGTCCCTGCCAATAGCACTATCACAATTTGCTTGCATATAGGAATGAAGGAAAAAGGAAAAATGGAGGGGGAGGTTATTTTTATGTGTTGCAAAAAGAATCCTGCAGCTACTAAGGAGACACAAATTCAGATTCACGCAATGCTAATTTCTGAGTTTGCCACCATGTCTCCCTATGCAGAGAAGCATTGTGCTTCGTGCATAAGTGTAACTGAAATATCAGCAGGGAGACAGCCTTGCCCTGTGTGCAGCCTCCTCACTTTGGGCTGGAGAGCATGCTCTTCCGCTCAGCCTGTCTCCACCCACAAGGCAGAACACTGTCAAGGAAGGCCAGAGGAAAATGAGATTCCCCACAGCACTTTCATATTTGCTCTATAAAATTAGTTTTGAGTTGAAATGTTTGTTCCACGTACATAGCTCTTTAGCTCATAGGGGCTGCATCCTGCAGAAAGCTTTGCATTTGCCCATTTAGTTTAGTGGATTTTCACCCTACAGTCTCCAAGATGGTATTTGAGTGTCTTTTCTTCTAGCAATGCATTTCAGTTTTTATTGGTTTTTTGTTTGTTTGTTTGTTTGTTTTTTGCATTTTTATGAGTAAACAAATGTGAGGTAGCTGAAGTTTTTTTGTTTTTCTGTCAATAATGAGACTATATATAAAGTCAGTGGGGTGATAACAGCTGAGAACCCCACCTCCACTGACACAAAGGACAACAAGCACCTTGCTACCTTGATAGCTATAAAATACATCTTCTGCAAACCAAATCCACTGACAGATATTTTAGATAAATGATAACTCATATGCCAGATGCTGTGTTTCCTAAAAAGCTGAAGAGATGACTCCAGGAATGTTGTGCCTTAGATGAAGATGGTAGACATCTCTCCATTCTCCCTTTTTCTCTCCCAGACTGAGCTTCTTTTTTAAGGAGAAAAAAAAAAAAAAAAAAAAAATGGTTTTTTTTTTTTTTTTTTTTTTTTTTTTTTTTTTGGTTGGTTGGTTGGTTGGTTTGTTTTGGGTCAGAAAAATATACAATAATTTTAAATGAAACCAGTCACTGCATTCCATCATATCAGTCTGCAACCAAAAGTTTATATCCCTGAGGTCATCAGTGGGTCAGAAGGTCATTAACGGGAAAAAAACATGATACATAATTGAACAGTAAAAATACAATTCTTTGTTGCTATAGTAACAAGACAAACAGAAACAAGGCACTGAGAAACACTTTCAGACAGCGATTTCTGTCCAAAGTACACAGGAGGGTTATTTGGCAGCTATTTTAACAGTGGGGCACTCCGGGTGAGATGGGAACCTGAGCAGCCTCTGCTCACAATGGGCACAGAACAAACAAATCGCTGCAACCAGCAGCCTCGGTGTCTCAGCCAACAGCTGTGTGCAGCTAGAGCAGTGAGGTCTGGGCAAAATCGAGGGCTCATGAATTAGCTTAGGTTTGGTATGCAGAATGAAAGAAATGGGAGCCACGATGAAGTCCTGAAGTGGTTTGCCTCCTAGGCAAAATGGTTAACCTGGCGTATTTGGTAAATACCACTGGGAAAATTAATTTTTCTGTTTCTCTTTCTTTCTGGAGTAAATCCACTTTATGGTGCATAAATTGCTCAAGCCATGTCTTCCTTCTGTGCCTTGCTGCCAGAGAACTGAGAAGTTTAAAAAAAATCTAGTAATGTGATCCACTATAATTTGCCCAGTAAAATCACACTGAAATTACATTTATCTTCTTTTACAAGTATACTATTTATATTTCCGCACTTTTAGAATGCTTTTCTTACTCAGGCACAGATGTCATTATTTGATTATAAAGAACAATCAAGTGCCTGTTACACCTGAGTTTCGTTTAGAGAAAAGTTGATTTAAATTGAAAAACTATGTAAGTCAATCTAAGTTTAAAAAAAAAATAAATACAAAAAAAGTAAAAGCAGATAGAAAACTCATGACAGTAAGAATATGCTAGACTAAAAGATATTATTTGTAAATCATTGTCTCTGACTCACTGGAAATAAAGTTTTCTACTCATTCTCAGAAGTTTCTCCCAACCAGCAAAAAGAACTAGAATTAAGACACTTCAGTCCTTACAGATCTTCCTATCTGAACATGTGTTGAGTTCTCAAAAGTGTGAGAGACTGTTTTCATTGTCAGTTTGGGAAGACAAAACACACAAGTGAATTTCTCTAAACAAGTGCAAAAAAATGCACATAAACTGTGACAGCACTGAGGAAATAGATGTATGTGAACTTTTCAGCTCATAATAAGCATTTGAAAGCTGCTCATTCATCTTTTATTTAATCTCTGTAATATTGCTATTCAACTGTTTTATGGCCAACTGGTATTAAGAAATGGTGGAGCAACAATCTTCCTACTATTGCATTCACTGAATTGTCTGTTTCTAAGCAGTGGTAAAGAAAAGCGGTAGCAAAAACATATTGGCAAAAACAAATGAGCAAAAACCAGAAATCCAAGAAGCAAATGTACAACAAAATATAAACTTCCAGACAATCTTTAACTTGTTCTAAGTGGTGGAGTTTGGTCATTGCCTCAAAATAATTTCAAAGTATTTTTAAAATCCAGACCAAGCAATTCTAAAAGTATGCTTTATCTATCAGACATCTTTAAGAAACTACGGGGTGGTGGAGAGGATCTATAACAAAAACAGGAAAAAATGGCGTTCTGCTCTCTCAGGTCAGAGCATGTTACAGTGCCAAACAGATCTGTAAAAACGAGTGGTATGCTGTATGCATTGGCACACATACGAGCTGCAGAACAAAGAAATCTCTGGGAACAGGCTGTTGGTAGACCCACGCACGGGATGCAGAAAACATATCCACCTGCTCCCTCTTAGTGAGTGCAACCAGCCAGAAAGTGCCACTGAATTTCCTGCTTGCCATTTCACGTGGGCATTACTCCACTTGGTCAGATTCCAGTTCTTTCACTTGTGGACTGATGATGTACATTTCAGCCATTTCATCTATTCACATCCTCATTACACTCATGAATGTGTCCCCCCTGAGGTACCGCTCACCATGCATCGTGGTTGAAAGCCACTGGATAGCTTTTATCCCTTGAGGCTCCAAGAACGCTTGCTGGATTTATGATGGAAAAAAAAACAAAACGTATGCAAACCAACTTCAACACCGATCTAATTAAAAGGCTTTGTTATTCAGTAGATATGTAAAAGAAGATATCTTAAAGCCCTGTAAATTTAACAGACCACTGTTTTTAAGTTAGAATATATAAATACCATAAAGTCAAAACAGAGTTTCCCTTGACCTGTCAGTTGTATTATAATATTTTTTAGCATGAGAGAAAAAGAGATATTTAGAATTGATTCAGATGCTGACAATTGTCAGTATGGCTGATCTTGCCTTTTAGGAGCATCTTGAAAATTAGCATATCTATCTAGCCTGATAAAAGGGAGATTAGCCCCATCGTTAGCTAACAAAGCATGTATAAATGGCAGAGGTGGGGTCGAGGTCTCATGACCACTGCATCCCTCTCTCCAAGTTTTCCCAAAAGCATATAAGGGACATGTCTTTGTTTTGTTGGGTGAGTAATTAGGCTGAAGGATCCACTCCTACCTTCGTATTAAACAGTGCCTGCTTCTTGATATCACACTGATCTTCAGGAGTTTTAGTTGGCCCGGGACTTGTTTACTGACAGCTATACCTACCCTGCAACTGTGCTCTATTTTTTTAAATGCAAGGTCAGAAATTGAGTATCAGCAAACTGGTTAGTACATGACCTGACTTCGCTTAAACAGTAAATCCGGTTTTAATGGAGTAACTCTGTCGTCACTGAATGTAATTAGAAAGAAGGGAAGAAAAAAAAAAAAAAAAAGTTGTTTTTACTTTTATTGCTTAAATGTTCCTCTCATGTTTTGCTCTCCATTTCAGCTTTGTTCCCTTGAAACAGGGACAATCACTGTGGCTCCAGTGACAATCTGATGCACTGCCATAAAAGCACAGTAGTAAGCACTACAGCTCCAATGGGAGTATTTTTTTTCATATGCTTACAAGTGAAGTTTTCAGTTTGGGTAAGACCAGGTCATTTTGTGGAGGGTGTGACAGATTTCTGTAGTAAATCTCATTAAGTTTTAAGTGGATTTTGTGCACAAAAATGAAATGAGAAAGAAATGAAAATGAAATGGAAAGAGACAATGCCATGTGAGAAATTCAAACACATTTACCTTGATTCCATTTATTCATCGGGTCTGGTGAATAAATTCTTAACATTATTTTTCAATCCAATTCATATATCCTCTTCTCTTCCATCTATCATCAGCAGTGTTTTTCCTGAGCACTGCCTATTCTGAAAATACTTCATTTTTTACCAAGTCATACTTACAATGATGAGAGGTGGTAAAACATCCTGTAGAACCTTTTGCAAATCTCTCCTTTCTTTTTTAGGGGTTTTATATAAAAATATCAAGTCAGAATTATTCAGGAGGATTAAGACCAGAGATATTTATAAGCAACATCTTGTAAAGCTGTAGCAAAATCTTCAGGAAAAAAATATAGTGTGTTTGAGTATATTTCCAGTTATCACAGTAGAAACACAGATTTTCCACACGCTTTTCCATGAAATTCCTTTTCAATATATTTTCAACTAATAAGTATTTAAATTGTATTAAGGTGACCCAATAGACTGCATTGTCCAACATACATAGTATATATATTGACAAAAACGTATATCACCTTAGGAATATTGTCACATGAGTATCCAGATTTTTTAGTACAGTGGTACGGAAATAGACTATGTATTCACCAAGATCCAATCTTTTCATGAGCTCGTAGCCTTCTCAGAGCAGAATAAAATAATGTAGAGGAGTAAAGGGCCCATCAAGTTTGGTAGTCAAGCTATTGTGCCCATTTTCAAAAGTAAGTTGAAGTTTAGCTGTAATGAAAAAAATTAGTGAGTTTCCAATTAAAACTTGTATCTGCCATATCAAGCAGGCAGTCTTGCTGGTCCCATGTGTATATTTCACACATAAACTTGTCCCGCCAATACACAGTCTAAATTAAGAAGATGCCAGCAACACTCAGAATCTTTCATGTTCCTTACTTGGTATGCATTTTCTGAAGGAGTAATAAGTAACTATCCTTATCCAAAGTCATGAGAACATAGTGATGCCTACTAATGCATTTTCTTCTTAAGAAGAAGTATTTCCTCTTATTTGCAGATTCTTCCCAAGACTTCACATCTGGTTTTAGTATAAAAACCTGCGGGCATATTTGTCCGCCTTTCTGTCCTCACATAAAAATCTTTTCTGATGCTTTTGCTAGCCATTGTCATCTTGATTCATAAGAGTTTGGTATACTGTGCTGTAGTTACATTATGTACATCTTCCAGTGCATTCTCCCTCTCAAATTACCTGCTGACACCAGAAGCTACTGGCAAGCACCTAAGGACAAATATCATAGAATCACGGACTCATAGAGTCACCAACGTTGGAACAGACCTGCAAGATCATCCAGTCCCACTGTCCACGTAACACAAATAGCTCCCACTAAACCATGTCCCTCAACATAATATCTCATTTGCTCCTTGAACACCTCCATGACCAGTGATTCCACCACAACCCTGGACAGCCCATACTAGCACCTGACCACTCTTTTGAAAAGCAGTATTTCCTGATGTCCAGCCTGATTCTCTCCTGGTGCAAATTGAAGCTATCCCCTCTAGTCCTGTCACTAGTGAGAGGCCCAAAAATGAGCACAGTACTCAAGGTGCAATCTCACCAGTGCTGAGTACAGAGGGATGATCACCTCCCTGCTCCTGCTGGCAACACTATTTCTGATACAAGCCAGGATACCATGGCTTTCTTGGCCACCTGAGCACACTGCTGTCTCATGTTCAGCCGAGCATGGACCAGTATCCCCAGGTCTGTTTCCTCTACACAGTCTTCCAGCCACTCTGCCCCAAGCCTGAATTGTTGCCTGGGGTTGTTGTGGCAAAACAAACTTCCTTCTTGTGGAGCAATCAGCCTTCCTGGACCCCCTCATTCTCCAAGACTGAATCCCAAGGAACACTCCCTGCTAGTCTCCTAAACAATTCAAAATCCACCCTCAGAAATCCAAGGTAGCAGCTTTGCTGTCCCCTCTTCTGACTCCACCAAGAATTGAGAATTCTGCTGTTTTATGGTCATTCTGTCTAAGACAGATCCCGACCTCCACGTCTCCCACCAGTCCTTCTTTGTGAACAGCAGGTCTAGCAGGTATCTGCTATGTTAGGCTCTCTTACCAGCTACAGAAGGAAGTTAACTTCCATACATTGTAGAAACCTCCTAGACTGCTTCATCTGTGCTGAGTTGTATTCCCAGCGTATATCAGGGAAATTGAAGTCCCCCATAAGGACAAGGTCTGGTGATCACACAACTTCTGCCAGCTGTTCATAGAACGCCTCATCTGTCTCTTCATACTGGTTAGGCAGTCTATAACAGACCTCCACCATGATGTCTGCCTTGCTGGCCCTTCCACTGATCCTTACCCATAAAGATTTAACTTTACCATCCCCAGCTGCAAGCTCAACAACATCAAAACACTCTCTGGCATAGAGGGGCAGGCCACCACTCCTCCTTCCTTGCCTATCCGTTCTGAAAATCTTGTAGCCATCCATTGCTGCACTTATGTCATGGGAGCAATCCCACCACATTTCTGTAATGGCAACTAAGTCATAGTTTGCCTGCAACTCCTTCTGGAGGAGCATGCTGTGTGCACTGATGTAGATGCACTTCAGCTGAGACCCTTGCCTCACCCCTAATCCCATTATTGCTCCCCTAGCTCATTCCTATACAATGGAGAACTCAGGAGAAGGGGAATGCAGGATTCTCCCAGATGAATGTATATGCTCAACACTCATAAATATTGATGTGCTGTCTTCACATTGGTGAAATCTAGCAGTAGTCTTCACCTTAATTTAACATAAGGACTAGAATAAAATGCCGGTGAAATAAAATTCAACAGCTGTGTGTGAAAAGATACTCAGGAAGCCTAATCTCATTAAGAAACAGTTCAGGTATTTCAGAGTGCTGGCCCAATGTATTAAACCCAAGCTCACCATCTATTTTATTACAGGTAGTAAGAAACCTCTATTTTTCTCTTCACAAAAGTATTTCTATACCAACAAGCAACCTTTTCTGCTTATTTATATGCTTTTCTAAACAAGAGTGTTTGAGAGAGAAAAGAAAGAAAAACACTTTAATTTACTGGGAAATTTATTTTCTTATTTCATTTGTACATTTGAAAGAGCGTATTTCTGTGAATAATGGGAACAAGTACAAATTTATTTAAAGTGTGCGTTGGTTTCTCTACTTAATGCTCTTGAAGGTGATACTTGATTTTTGCTCACACAGAATTTTTGGAAGTCTAAAAAGACAGTTTCTTCTTTTTTCACACTGCAAGAGTTTAAGACAAAAGAGAGTGTTACAGGAGAAATTGAAGAGTTAAGTTCAAATGTAATGAACTGAAGTAATGCTTATTCTAAAATTTATTTTACCTAGAATGATAGAATAATTTGGGTTGGAAGGTATCATAAAAATCAATCTCCCCCAGTGGACTGATTACCACCCCGTAGGTGATCAGACTGCCCAGGGCTCCACCCAACCTGACCTTGAACACCTCCAGAGACAGGAAATACACAATCCCTCTGAGCAGTCTGTGCCAGTGCATCATCACATCCTGAGTAAAGAATTTCCCCCTAACATCTAATGTAAATGTCCCCTATCTTAGTTTGAAACCATTCTCCTTGTCCTATTGTTATGAGAGCATGTAAAAAAATGCTCTCCCTCCTGTTTATAAGTTTCCTCTATGTACTGGAAGGCCACAATGAGATCTCTCTACAGCCTTCCCTTCTCCTGGCTGAGAAAGCGCAATATCCCCACCTGTCTTCACAGCAGAGGTGCTCCAGCCTTCTGATCATCTTCTTGGTCCCTTCTGGGACCAGTTCAAATAGCTCTACATATTTTTGCTGGGGGCCTGTGAGTCTGGATGCAATAGTGAAGGTGGGCCCTTGTATGTCATAGAATATAAGGGGACAATCACCTCCCTCACCCTGCTGTTGTCCCTCCTAAGATGCAGCACAGAATGCAGTTGGCCTTCCAAACTGCTGGCTCATGTCAAGATTTTGTCTGCCAGGAATCCAAAGTCCTTCTCCACAGTCTGTATATGTCTGAGATTGCCATGAACCAAGTGCAAGGTCTTGTTGAAAGCCAAGGTTTATTTCTAAGTTTTATTTCTAATAATCTAGTGTTTTATTGTAGTGTTTTCAAGTTTTCCACATCATTCTGGCTTTTTTTATTTTTTTGAAGGGTATGATTTTATTTTTAATTTATGTGTAATATCTCTATTCCATAGCACTCTGATACTCTTAGATCGTATTACTATTTATTTACTTATTTATTTTTACTTTATTGTGAGTCAATGGCTAACACTTTTGATCTGAAATTTTACATACTCAAAAACATGTTTTCCTATTCTTACGTAATAGCCACTCAACCTTGAGCAGAATAAAATTCTGGCAGATATTCTTTAAAGTGAGATTTTTTTTTTTTTGCATCTCATTTTCCTTAATCCTGTGTGTATTACTAATTATTAACTGCCTAAGATCAGTACCAATAGAATAGTGGATTAACAGTAAGACATAGCTGGTGCACTTCTGCAGCCAAAAGATGATTCATGCCAAAAATCCTACATTATACTTCTTCAATGTATTTTTCAGTTACCACTGCCTCTAGAGACGGCAATTTTCTGTTGTTATTTTGAACATACTTGATGATCTCAGCTCTTGGCTCAAATGCTTCTTCATGCTTTGATAAGTTCATACACAAAAGCTTTTGAGCTTTAAAACAGATGCCCAAGGGACCATGACCAAAGGCTGGGCTAGAAATTGCCAGATGCCTGCAGCAGGGCTGATGTCCCAGGTGACATGCAAAGCTGGGTCATGGCTCTACTGGGAGGCTCCAGCAAGTATCTCCCCACGAGCCACAAACTCCCCAGAGAGTTTCCAAACAGGCTGTTTCAACAGCCAAGAACTAGTCAAACAGGTTCATCATAAAGGCCTGCTTTGCATGCTCTCTACTAGTCAGCAATCCCATAGACTAGCAAATGGAGCAAATCGTGGGAATAAGTAGAATAATATGGACAAGTTAGACCTCCTCTCCCATACCTTCTCAACAAAGGGGAATCTATCCATCTGCTTCAGAAAAAGACTTGAAATATAGACTATCTGAACTGATGCTGGCAAGACAAACAACAGAAGGGTCAAGTACTGCCAGGCTCTGGCTGAGAAGGTGTCCTGGTATAGCCAAAATAGAGATTTCCTCTGGAGAAATTTCACATTTCACCACATTATTTCTCTTATCACCAGTTTTAAGGAAAGCCAGACACAGCACTCACACCGTTTCTGCTTCATCCCAAAAACTCATGTTCTATACTGGATGGCAGATGTTGTCCCACGGTGACTTTTCACCTGAGCTTCTGGTTTTACCAGAATGAGGCTGAATCTTTTCCTTCAAGGTTTGCTCAGATGAGTACTGTTACTGTTGTCAGCCATTAATACAGATTAGCATTATTGATGCATACAAGATACACTGGATTAGGTCCTTTCATGATAATACCAGGGTGTTAGGAAAACCTCTACTTGAATATGCTTGCTCTATCACTTTTATCCCCAAAAGAGACAGAGGAGAGTCCTTAGCTCTCTTTATTCAAGTGGAGGGAGAATCCACTGAGGCATACCCTTGTGGAGTCTCTCAATGTGCTGAGGGATGCAGCCCCTCTTTTATACATGTACCCTGATGCTAGTGAGCCTTCCTCCTTTGTTCACTGGTTGAGGTAGCTGGGGCTCACAATCTTCTTGATTTGCTTATCAGCCATTCCCCTAGTAGGTACTCTCCTTCATTCACTTTGTTCATACGTACTTTATAATGTGAGTTCTGAGTTTGTTGTTTTGTCCAACTAGAATTGTCTTCATATCTTGTAAAATCTATCACCCTTTGTTTTGCCCGACAAACAAAATTTACATGCAGGTGCTAAGCTAGCATCTCCTGCCATAGACTTGCAGCCAGATGCTTGTGGCTGACACTCTTCTCACCTTTATTTTCTTTTGCAGGGTCCCCCTATCCCTCCCTTGTTTGCCCCAGTTTCTATTTTTCAACGATACTTTATTCTTGTTTTTCCTTCACATGGCATACACAATACCTTTGTAGGTGTGGTTTATAGTAGCTCCAGTGTAAAAAAACTGCAGTGTGGTGTTAGAAAGTGGCATTCCTTTATTCCTCACAATGTGCTCTAGGTATCTTGACAAACAAGTGTACCCTCTCAGAGTTCAAGTCCTACACTTACACAGTAAAGACATGCATATTCAGTACATTGGCGTACATGTTCATCCTTTCTCAAGCCCTCATAGATAGAGCTAATGTGCCATTGGGTATGCTCAGTGGTATTTAGGGTGGTCCAATACCTGTTTCTCCCCCTTTTTTCACCATCAGTTTCATCACTGAAACCTTTAACTCACTTTCAGTCACTTTTCCTCAGTTCGGAATATTTCCATTGCTTATTAGACCACAGTGAGCCACTTTTTAAAAACAGTGTGTGTGGAACCCAAGTAAAATGTCCTTGCATGTTTTGAGGCAAAAGATTAAAGTATTCTATTGTGACTCCAGAGGAAAAATCGTTGAGGCAGAAGATAGAAGTATTCTATTATGTCTCCAGTGCAAAGTTATTGAGGAAAAGCAAGACTGAAGTTGAAAGGTTGAAAGATGGAAGGTTTTGGCACTATCACTTATGGATTCCTTTTGCTAAATGAATACATTGGTTCTTAAACTAATGCACTAATCCCTTTTGCTAAGCAAAACCTATATCAATACTATGAACACATTTAAGCAGCATTTCATCAAAAATATTGTAATATTATATTTCACGAGGGAAGGTAGAGACAGGACGAGGGGAAATGGTTTTAAACTGAAAAAAGGTCAATTTAGACTAGATACTAGGGATAAGTTATTTACTGTGAGGGTGGTGAGACCCTGGAACAGGTCGCCCAAAGAGAATGTGAGTGCCACCTCCTTGCAGGCTTTCATGGGGCTCTGAGCAGCCTGGTCTAGTGGGAGGTGTCCTTGCCTGTAGCAGAGGTTTGTAAGTAAATGATCTAAAAAATCCCTTCTAACACAAACAATTCATGATTCTATGTGATGTCCGAAGTTTTTCAGGGTAACATCATCAGATAGAGGCCAAATACAAGACACCTTTTATTTCTTATTCTACTCATTCTATTTCTCACTCCAATTGACCATCTTCTGACATCTCCTATACCTTGGAGATGCCAGCCTCCATTCATTCACCACTGAGATTCACCAGTGTCATCTAATCACTGCAAGCAGTGCTGGGGAAGAATGTTTATTTGGACTAGCATGTAAAATTAATCACCAATGCCATCATTTGTGTCATGGTGCAAAGTAGTAATTCCTAGACAATTTTATTCAATAATCATGAGCTTGTCCATGACCTTGAATAAAACTTTAAAATATGATTCCTGCTCAAGGCGGGAAGATTCAGGATTTTCACAGCTTCCGTGAAGAAATGCTCTCTCAATAGCAAAAGCAACTATTTGTAGCTTGCCAGAACTAACATCACCTGTTTTTTAATGGAAGGATTCAAAATTAAGCACGTGCACTGTTTTCTGCTAACAGTTTTCCAAGTCAGCTGCAGAGTTAGGAAGGCAGCTCTGCAGTGTGCCATATGTGAAGACTGTCTGAAGGAACAAGAAAGGCTGGAAAAGATGTCTCTAAATATATGCCTAGTGCGAGGAATGTAAAAACATCCTTCAGGTACAAGATGAGCAGCAATCCAGACAGCATGGAAGGGCAAAGAAAACATATGCTGTGCATCAATATCAGGAAGAAATTGAATTCACTTTTTTTCCCTATGCAATTCCTGAATTCTGATATCACTGTTTACTTATATGATTGCAGTGAAAGAGGAAAAATAATAACAAACATCATCTGTGTTTCAAATCACTAAATGGCCCGGCATTGAGAGCACACATAAGCCGGATGCAGCCAAGGTTAGTAGGAAGAAGCAGTTTGAGATGAATTCCTGTTGTGCTGTCAGCTTAGAGTCTCTTTCCTAAATGCAGCCAGCAACACAAACACCCCAATCGGTGCTGAAAAATGCAGTTTGAGAAGAGATGTTCCAAATGGTTTTGACTATGATGGATACCTTTTTCTGCTACAGCACAAAACCTCAGTCCAGACACACTGCACGTTCTGAGCCACTGCTGTGTTTGATCTAATAAGAAAAAACTTCACTGTGAATCCAGAGCCTTAAGAGTTCTCTTCTCAGCAGCACAACCCGAACACATATTCGAGGGTCATGCATTAAATCACATACTCCTCCATATCTTGTCTACCTTAATGCTTCCATTGTGACATCTTTCTGTCTTGGGGGACCCATTACTGGAGTAAGGGGAGGCTTATTTCACTGTGCAGGTATGGTGCTGTACCTGCCAAGCAAAATGGCATGTACATAAATGTCCAGGAGATAGAAAGGGAGAAAGTGACATAGTTCACAACTATATTGGCTGTGTCTGCAATGGCACCTTTTTCTGTAGATTTGCAATAAATCCTTGCCGTTTCTGAGTTATTAGTACATTTACTACTCCAGATTTTTAACATTCTTCTAGGAGCATAAATACCTACAAAAAGAGAGAGAAAGAAAGTAAGGAAGGAAGGGAGGAAGGGAGGGAGGAAGGAAGGGAGGAAGGGAGGGAGGGAGGAAGGAAGGAAGAAAG
>NW_024884833.1:3509893-3541077 GCF_019232065.1 Centrocercus urophasianus
AGGGGAGGGGAGACCTCAATGTGGCCTTCCAATACTTAAAGGTTGTGTATAAAAAGGAGGAGGTAAGTCTGTTTGCAAGAGTGGATAGTGATAGGACAAGAGGAAATGGTTTTGAACGATGACAGGAGTTAGGTTAGATATCAGGAGGCAGTGTTTCACACAGAGGGTGGTGACACACTGAAACAAGTTGCTCAAGGAGGCTGTGGATGCCCCATCCCTGGAGGCATTCAAGGCCAGGCTGGATGTGGCTCTGGGCAGCCTGGTATGGTGGTTGGTGACCCTGCACATAGCAGGGGGGTTGAAACTAGATGATCATTGTGGTGCTTCTCCACCCAGGCAACTATGATTCTATGATACTGTGTCCTAGAACACACTGTGCCTAAGGGTAGCTTTCTAACCAACAGAATGCTCAGAGAACAACTCCGTTAGAACATTCAGAGTTTTCTCTGACTGAGATCTAAAATTCAGAATTTCTCATACAGACGGAAATCTGCACTTACTCTTCCAAAATGCTTTTGGGCCTTTTTTCATTGTAGCAGGAAGTCATGGACTTGCCAGGGAAATTATGGAGCCTGTGCACACTCATGTAAGAATTTATCTAAGAGGTGGGAATTTGAGCAGTGAATGATTCAGAAAGGGGAAGCTGCAGATGTAGTTGTTTTTATCCAGTATTTAAAATCACCATGAAAAACCACTAATGTACTACATTAAATGTGTCATTATGTCAATCCCAAACTACTGAAAATGAAGTAGTTTGAACCAGGCAATGGGTTTGGATTTGCTTGTAATTCCTAGGACAATTTTAACAATGTTATTTCCCTTTGCTACTTATTTTTGTATGTATCCAAATGACTTTCTGAAACAGTGATTGATTCATTTTTCTTCATTCAAATGAAACCCTCTTAACTTTCTGCAGGTACTTTACACTTGGGATAAAGTACAAAATCTGTGAGAAAGAGAGTAGTTGGTGTGAAATTACTGTAAAAGTTTGACAAAATTTAAGTATTATCACTGTTAACCATCTTCTGATCTTGGTGACAGTAATAAAGATTAATACTTATCACATGCAGCAATCTTTATTATCAGCTGCTTTTGTAGTTCCTGTCACAAATAAGACTTTCCAGGGAATGATTTTTGTTTTAGTCCTTAGCATTGTATTGATATAGCTGATTCACAACACTACCTCTTCTACTCCCATCAGACATACTCATGCTCATGTTCACTGAGAAAAGAACGAGGTTTTACATGTTGAACTGAAACACATGTCTACTACCATTTCAGTCAAAGATCTTGCATAACAGCTATGGAGCAGTTCATTTATTATTATCTACTGAAGATACTGTGTTTTTGTAATAATGAGAAGCGTTGGATGTGGTGGCTACAGCATGCCTGTAATTAGAAGACACTTGAAAGATACAGCCTACAAAGGCCTTTAATACAGCTTAGCCTAAATACATGCTATATGCCCAACATGCCCTTGCTGTCTTATCTCCATCCGGTGAGCTGTAGTGTAAACTCGACAAAGCATCCTGAAAGTTTGCTCTTGAGTCTCATTCTCCCAGTAATGTGCACCCTCCTGTGGCTTTCAAGGGTGAGGGATATAAAACAAAGCTATGAAATTCCACCTAACTGTGACATCTTGCTGACCAGTCCTGAGTCTCAGAGGTATACCACATTCCACAGAAATTCTCTCGAACAAAGCTGCACATGGTTTGGATGGGTGTACACTCCACTGGGTGAAACACTGGCTGGATTACTGGGCCCAGAGAGTTGTGGTCAATGGAATTAAATACAGTTGGTTGTCAGTCCCCCAGGGCCCAGTACCAGGGCCACTCCTATTCAACATGTTAATTGATGATCTTGATGAGGGGATTGAGTGCACCCTCAGTACGTTTGCAGATGACACCATGAATGGGAGAGAGTGTTGAAAGGCACTACAGAGGGATCTAGATAGACTGGATCAATTGACCCAGGTAAACCGCATGAGTTTCAATAGGGCCAAGTGTCAGGGGATGCATTTTGGTCACAACAACCCTAGGCAACCCTACAGGCTTGGGGAGGAGTGGCTGGAAAGCTGCCTGATGGAAAGGGACTGATGGACAGTCAGCTGAATATGAGCCAGCAGTGTGTCCAGGTGGCCAAGAAGGCCAATAGAATCCTGGCCTGTATCAGGAATGGTGTGGTGAGCAGGACTAGGGAAGTCATCCTGCCCCTGTACTCGGCATTGGTGAGGCCTCACCTCGAGTACTGTGTTCAGTTTTGGGCGCCTCAGTACAGAAAGGACATAGAGGTGATGGAGCAGGTCCAAAGAAGGTCAAGAAGGCTGGTGAAGGGCTTGGAGAATGTGCCCTGTGAGGAGAGACTGAAGGAACTGGGGCTGTTCAGTCTGGGGAAAAGGAGGCAGAGGGGAGACCTGTGGGAATCTTCTCTGTGGTTTAACTAGACACCAGAGTGAGACTGACAGGCCTGTAGTTACTAGCACCTTCTTTCTCAGTTTCATGGAAAACTGGGACGTTTGTCAGCTCCCAGTAAAATTGGGCCACTTCAGATTCCCAAGACTATTGAAAAATTATTGATGGCTACTACTAGTGAAGTGTGGTGAAACTGACAAAGGCTTAAATGCTGGAAGGCATGAACAAGTGCTGACAACTTTGAAACCTCCCGTCTTAAACAAAAACCTTCCAACTTTCTATTAATGGGTAAACTGGATACAAACACCTAACTGCAGGCATTTAAAAGTCTCCATTACATCAATCTCAGCTAAGAACACGGGTAAATTTTTTTTGTAGGTAACCCAAATACTTTTGTTCTGAAGAACAAAAGATGGATGGACCACAAAGTAGTTAGGTGAGCACGACATTTTTTTTCTGAAAGCCTGAATGTTTCAGTGCTCAAAAATGAGTTGCTGCTGCAACTTAGGAAAAAATCTAGAGTTAATAATTCAGTTTGAATAATGTTAGCATCTCTATATACATTTAGAAATATATGCAATTTCATGACTACTAGTTTACCCAAGATTATTTCCCCATCCCTCCCCCCCTTTTTTTTTTCCTGAGATAAGCAGCATCTGTTTTTATATTTCTCTGTTGTGTTTGTTTGTTTGTTTTTCCTGCCCATTTAAAATCATAATTTTCAGTAGGAGAAGAAACCTTATTTAACACTGTGGAACACTTTAGCATAAGAAAAAGAAAACATATGGCAAAAAGTTAAGAAGCTCAATCTACATAAGCATCATTTTCCATTAGTAGGTTTGCTGCTCTCAAGTGTTAGAAATGTATCAGACTAACCTGCCACTGTCAGCATTTTCCTGAGTATCAGTTATGCAACTTCACAAGCTAACACATAACCCTGTCAACTAAAATGCATTAAAGACAAGACCTACACAACTGTAAAGGAAGATGCAGTCTCCAATTTGGAAAGAAATAAAATCATTTATATGCATATGCAGGTGTTGAACATGCTGAGTACAGCAGTGTTCACAGTTTGAATAGCATCTCTAAGGAAATTTAAAAAAAAATTGTCTATTCTTAGCAGTTTCAAATGGTGTTTAAGACAGAAGTGCTCCCTACACTCAAATATTTCAGAAGCTTCAAAAGATTTGCTTTTCAAAAGAAAGAAGATATATATGGGGAGGGAAAGACCACAACCAGCCTCTTTCCAATGTCGTCGTCAGTTTGAGACATGATATACTTTCAAAAACGATATTAAAAACAGTTAACTTCTTCACATTATTTGCAAGTCAATACAACAAAGATTCTTTTCACCACTCCAGAAGTAAAGAACACTTTTTAACCATTTCTCCCTTTTTCTGGGGGAGGAGTGAGGGGAGACAGCGGAGCAGGCATGTCCATGTCTGAGTATACAGAAGATACACAATCTTTTATTTTAAAAAGAAACACTAGAGGGTGAAGGGAAGGGAATCTTCAGAGGCTACATCCACTCATTCTTGCGCTTGGGAATTAACATTACTATTTATTCCACAAATCCAAGCGAGAAATAAAATCCAGCAGGGAAATAGGAAAGCAGACATGTCAATGATACCTGCTCACTGCAAGGCATTAAATATGTGCATTCACATGCATTGTCCAGATCCACTCACAAAACTCTTCCATTAACACTGCTCAAAGATTACTGGCAGCAAATAAGTAAGGGCTAAGCAAAGTTAAAATAAAGAATTGGATGTCTGAAAAGACAGTGGGTTTGAGACTTTAAAATGCCAGGCACTTTTTCTCCAACCCTTCAAGTCCCAGAGTAAACATAACCAAAAATTGTAAAACTTAATAGAATTGGGTACCAGTATCTAATACCCTGCAGTAATAACCCCTGTGATAGGAAAGTTGCACTGAATATCATATGATAATGAAAACTAATCATTCTAAGCCTGAAAAGTTTATTACATCTGCTGACCCAGTCCACAGTAGTCAACAAACAGTGGTTGTGCAATAGCTGGCCTGTCACAGGGACTGAGGGAGATAGTGTGCTTTGAACTAGCAGCATGGGTCACCACTAGAAATGAAATTCTAGGCTCCATAGCTAAATGTTTTGATCCCTTGTGAAAAGTCCCACACCCAGTGGAGTGCTTTATAAATAGACTAAGCAATGATTAATGCTATCTGTTTTAAACAAGTCAGGCAACTTCTTATTCATTCCTAGATAGCTTTGGTGTAATTAATTTGCTAAAAAACTAAGAGTGAAGATAAAAATCTCAAAATTCAAATAATGCAAGTTTTAGTACTTGCTCTACAGATCACACAAAAGAACAAAATAAAACTTCTTGTCATTATTTACAAAGATTAATCTTCCAAAGCAGAATGAATTATGCTAGCACAGATCAGAAACACATCTACAACTTTATTTCTTCATCAAAGTTCTACTATTTTTTTTTATTTAGACACAACAGTAGTAATGAAATATATATATGCTACTTCTTTAACAAATACCGTAACTAATTAAAAGAACTTAGTGTGCTTTAATGTAGGCATTTCTCACTCTGAGGAGTAAGAATAGCAGAACAATTTAATAACAACAATAACCTGTGATGGTACTATCAGCATTCTTCCATCTTATCCTGTCATGGTGTAACTTCTAGAATAGTTAATTAGGCAAAAAGTTGTGGGTTTTTTGTTTTGCTTCGTTTTGTTAATTCAGTTAGATAGCTATAAACTTACTAATACTATTTCACAGGCACTTCTGTTCTTATTTCTCACTAGCACAAATGCTACTCTTTCTCATCTTCGTTTAATAACAGCCTGACCACTGTCTGCATTTCAGACAGCTCTTTTAAAGAGAGGACAAGTAACATACTGGCTCTCTTGCTGTGATTTTTTTTTCCCTAAACAATATGGACGGTATTGCTGCTACAGAAAGTATGCAGCTTGCTAAATAGCTGCGTGTCTTCCTCCTTCAAAAGATCTACTGGAATTTTTATGCAGGAAGGTAAATCATGGGCAAAGTCTGCTTTATGTGCTAGAATTGAAAGATCCAATTTGAAGGAGGAGAGCCAAAGACAATCAGCAAATAGTTTCACAAAACACAGTTTTGGGAGAAAGTTTTAAGGAGGGTACTAAATTTATTAAACTGAAGATGCTGACAGATATATCGACTACTGTCCAAACAACAGCCACACGGCTACATCTCATCAGACATCATCTTGCAGTTGTGCCTTCTAAATTATCAACCCCCAAATAATGTTACTAACTCTCAGTTCTCCTTTTCTCCTTGGTGCTGACGCAAAGAAATTCACTGTTGATTTTCTGCTCCAATCTTTTCCACTGCAAGGGAATCTTAGCTCTCTACCAGTCTTCAACTAACTACTGATTGTAGCCCTTCTCAGTTCAAGAAAGACTCTGACTCAGATGCTATTTAAAATGACAAGCAACACGTCTTCCTCCTTGGATTCTAGACATGTTCAAACCGTATCTTGCAGGGAGCATGCAGCCTACCACAGCTCACAATTCAGCCCAGCCTTTTCCTGCTATTTAAATGTGGCAAGCAGCCCTGGGCACACGTCCACACTATTAACACTGTGTTGACTGAAGGCAGAGCACTGGGAGGGCAGCACTGAGCAGTGCTGACAGAAGTTATGGCAAATAACTGTATGCATGTTGATACTTGGCTAAACACAAGGCTATGAACACAGATAAATATACAGTCATACTTTCCATGTTTTAAGAAAGGAATTTGAAAATGGAATCAGAGAATCATAGAACCCTTAGAGTTGGAAGGGATCTTTAAAGGTCATCTTCTCTTCTATCCCTTCAGTGGCAGGGAAGAACACTGAGAGGATCAAAAAAAACCCTCCTCATAAATAAATGGCTTAGAGGTTGGTGTAGGCACAAGGATTTTGGGTTTTTTGACCATGGAGCAATTTACTTGGCTCCTCGTATGACGACTGCAGATAGAACTCACCTGTCTGCAAGGAGTAAAAAGGATCCCAGCTCAGGAACTGGCAGGCCTGATTGAAAGGTCTTTAAACTAGGTAGGAAGGGGGAAGGGAATAAAATGAGGGCCTCAGGGTTGAGCAGGTAGTTTGAGGCTCAAAACAGAGCTTGATGGGTGATGAGGATGGAGTTTGAAGGGATGGAGAGTGTCAGGGGGATGCTTCTTCCCTAAAGTGTCTGTACACTAATGTGCACAGTATGGGAAATAAACTGGAAGAGTTGGAGATCTGCTTGTGGTCACATGGCTACGATCTCATTGCAGTCACGGAGACGTGGTGGGACAGCTCGCGTGACAGCAATGTTGTCATGGAGGGCTATGTGCTTTTTAGGAAACATCACCTGGTGAGACGGGGTGGTGGAGTTGCTCTTTATGTGAGAGAGCAGCTAGAATGTATTGAACTCCACCTGGGGGAGAGTGGTGTAGCAGTGGAGAGCTTGTGGGTGAGAATCAAGGGGCAGGCTGGTATGGCTGACACTGTTGTGGGGGTGTACTAAAGGCCCCCTCATCAGGAGGAGGAGGTTGATGAGGCCTTCCATAAGCAACTGGATGTAGTGTCATGATCCCAGGTGCTGGTGCTTCAATTATCCAGATATTTGCTGGATAAGCAACATGGCCAGGCACGCGTGGTCCAGATGGTTCCTGCAATGTGTTGATGACAACTTTCTGATGCAGGTGGTGGAGGAACCAATGAGGGGAGGGGTGTTACTGGACCTTATTCTCACTAATAGAAAAGGGCTTGTCAAGGAAGTGAAGGTCGGGGACAGCTTGGGTTGTAGTGATCATGAGATGGTGGAGTTCAAGATCCTGAATGGAAAAAGCAAAGCAAAAAGTAGGATTGCTGCCCTGGACATCAGGAGAGCCAACTTTGATCTCTTCCAGGACCTACTTGGAGCTATCCTGTGGGCTAGGGTGTTAGAAGGCAAGGGGGCCTGTGAGAGCTGGTCGGCATTTAAGCAGCTCTTCTTCCAAGCTCAGGATCAGTGCGTCCCTATGAGCAAGAAATCAGGAAAGGGTGGCAGGAGACCTGTGTGGATGAGAAAGGAGCTCGTGCACAAACTCAAAGGAAAGAAGAAGGCCCATGAAATGTGGAAAAAGGGTCTGGCCACTTGGGAAGAATATAGGAATGTTGTCAGGGCCTGCAGGGATGCGACAAGGAAGGCTAAAGCCCGCCTGGAATTGAATCTGGCAAAGGTGATAAAAGACAATTAAAAAGGCTTTTTAAAGTATGTTAACAGTAAAAGGAAGACTAGGGAGAATGTGGCTCCCCTGCTAAGCGAGGGGGGTGTTCTGGTAATGGAGGATGCTGAGAAGGTGGAGATACTGAATGCCTTCTTTGCTTCTGTTTTCAGTGAAAAATCTCTCCCTCAGGAATCCCGGACCCTGGAGTTAAGTGAGAGGGTCTGGGGAATGGAAGACTTCCCTTTAGTCAGGGAAGATGCGGTCCAAGAGCGCCTAGACAACACCAATGTTCATAAATCCATGGGACTTGATGGGATGCATCCACAGGTGCTCAGGGAGCTGGCAGAGGTAATTGCTGAATCACTCTATCATCTTTGAGAGTCTTGGAGAATGGGAGAAGTGCCTGAAAAATGGAGGTTAGCCAATGTCACTCCAGTCCTCCAAAAGGGCAAGAAGGAAGATTCAGGCAATTATAGGCCAGTCAGCTTCACCTCTGTCCCTTGAAAGGCGATGGAACAGCTTGTACTGGATGTCATCTCCAGACAACTGGAAGAAAAGGAGGTTATCAGGAGTAGTCAGCATAGTCCACCAGGGGGAGGCCGTGCTCAACCAACCCGGTAGCCTTCTACAATGTTGTCACTGGCTGGGTGGATGGGGGAAGAGCAGTGGATGTAGTCTACCTTGATTTCAGCAAGGCATTTGATACTGTCTCCCATGACATCCTTGTAACAAAGCTGAGGAAGTGTGGGATAGAAGAGTAAACAGTGAGGTGGCTTGAGAACTGGCTGACTGGCAGAGCGCAGAGGGTCGTTGTTGGTGGTACAGAGACCGGTTGGAGACCTGTAACCAGCGGTGTTCCTCAGGGGTCGGTGCTGGGTCTGATCTTGCTCAACATCTTCATCAATGACCTTCATGAGGGGATAGTGGCCACCCTCAACAAGTTTGCTGATGATACGAAGTTGGGAGGATTGGCTGACATGCCTGAAGGCTGTGCTGCCATTCAGCGAGACCTGGACAGGCTGGAGAGCTGGGCAGAAAAAAACCAGATGAGGTTTAACAAAAGTAAGTGTAGAGTCTTGCATCTGGGGAGGAATAATTGCATGCACCAGTACAGGTTGGGGGATGAGCTGCTGGAGGGGAGCTCTGCGGAGAGGAACCTGGGTGTCCTGGTGGACAACAGGTTGGCCATGAGCCAGCAGTGTGCCCTTGTGGCCAAAAGGCCAACGGCATCCTGGGGTGCATTAAAAAGAGCGTGGCCAGCAGGTCGAGGGAGGTGATCCTCCCCCTCTACTCTGCCCTGGTAAGACCTCATCTGCAGTACTGCGTCCAGTTCTGGGCTCCCAGTAGAAAAAAGACAGGGATCTCTTGGAAAGAGTCCAGCGGAGGCCACAAAGATGGTGAAGGGCCTGGAGCATCTCTGCTATGAGGAAAGGCTGAGTGAACTGGGTCTGTTCAGCCTTGAGAAAAGGAGACTGAGAGGGGACCTGATCCAGGTCTATAAATATTCGAGGTGTGGGGGGCAGAGCGGCGAGGCCAGACTGTTTTCAGCAGTGTGTGGAGACAGGACAAGGGGGAAAACTGGAGCATAGGAAGCTCCGCACAAATGTGTGCAAGAACTTCTTTATGGTGAGGGTGATGGAGCACTGGAACAGGCTGCCCAGGGGGTCGTGGAGTCTCCTTCTCTGCAGATATTTAAGACCCGCCTGGACACCTACTTGTGTGAGCTGGTGTAGGGAACCTGCTTTGGCAGGGGAGTTGGACACGATGATCTCTGGAGGTCCCTTCCAACCCCTACAATTCTGTGATTCTGTGACCTATTTTATCTCCCCTGCAATGAACAGGGACACCTACATTTGTGAGACCATTTTCAGATTACATAAATACATGACCTGCAGTTTTTCAAATGGAGTATATAGAGTTTCAATCAGATATTCAATTCAAAAATCTGATTATGTCACTTCATCAGATTTTCCTAATCCCTATTTTAGCACAGAAAAATATCCTTCGCTGCCCAATCATACCTTACTCATGTCATCACTTTTTGGCAGTATGCACATTTTAAACAGTTATTGTCAAGGATAAAGTCCAGAGAGAGTAAAATTCCATAAGAAAAAATGATCTGATGAAGTCTCACTAAAAACTGTAACCACTGTCACCACATTGTACTGGTATGTTAGTTTCACACGGACAAATACGTTCTTATTCTTTCCTCTTCTTTTTATGTTTTCGGAAAACTATTCAAAATTAAAATGTTTCATTACATAAACATTAATTATATCACACATTTTGCAAGGGCTGTTCTAAAAGTAATGTCTCCCATCATACTAAGTTGGCCCATAACATCAAGGGCAGATATTGGTGGTGGCAGTGGATCAGATCAGACTGTCACAAGCACAGCATGCAGGCTGTTGTTTATCGCTGGCAAAAATGCATAGCTAATGGCAGTGAATATGTTGACAAAGACTGTTTTGTAGCTGAGAATTTGCTCTATCAAATAGTGATATTGTGCTCTTTCGTTTCCATGGAAATAAATAGGAAGCATGTTTGGAACAACCTACGTACATGTAGCCCAAGACAACTTCTATTCACTAAATGTAGTCCAGGCAAGACAAAAGGTTGGACACCTGTTGTCATGTTTTTTATGACTTTTTAGTCCTGAACTTTACTCCTGAACAACTGCAAGATCCTGAAAGCCTGAGCAGATATTTGAGACAGAGATGCTGTGGCTCAGGCAGATCTGAGGAAGCACAAATTATTTGGGGCCTGGCTTATATTTATTGGGCCTTATTCAGAGAGGAAGAGAGTCTCTGAAATTGAGAAACAAGAGTCTCCATAGTCAAAGAGAGTGTCTCTGAGCCGAGAAGGAGAACTTCCAAGTCCAGAAAGAGAGCCTCCTAGTCGAGAAACAGTGTCTCCAAATCAAAAGACAGAGAACCCAGGAAAGAATCTGAGCCGAAACGGAGAATCTCCACCTTCAGAGAGAATCTTTTAGCCAAGAAGCAGAATCTCCATACTGAGAGACAGAGTCTCCAAGCTGAGAAGGAAAGTCACCCATCTGAGAATAAGAATCTCCAATCCAAGAGAAAAAACTTCCAATCTGAGTGAGACACCTTCCAGTTCAAGCTCGACAGTCTCCAAGCTGAATGAGACATCTGGCAATCCAAATTAACAGTCTCCAAACTGAACAAGTCAAACTTCAGTCTCAAAGAGACTTCCTCCTAACTGAACAAGACAGACTCTGAACTGAGCTGGAGAGTAGGAGCATTGAAATTGAGCAACCTGATTAATCACAGAGGCACCAGCATCAATGTCAGTTGCCCCTGTAAGGGGACAGAAAATGAAATGAGCATCACCTAATTTAGAATAGAAGAAAGAGGAGAAGGAGGAGGAAGTAGAGGAAAAAGACCACAGGAGGAGGAAAGAGCCCATAGTGGTCCAAGATGCAGAGGAACCAGAGAGAGGGCTTAGACCCCCAGCAAGATCATGGTCACCAATGACCAGGAGAGCAACAAGAAGTCCTGAAAGACTAGAAGGTGAGGAAGATATCATCACCATTACTACTTGATCTCTGAAACTGATTGAAATTCCAGGAAAAGACTTTTCATGCCACCCAAATGAGCCTACTGTCACCTGATTACTTCAATGTTGGGACAATGGGGCCAAAAGTGTGTCACTAGATATTAAAGAAGATTGTCAACTGGGTGGCATTGCTAGGGACTCAGCCATTGAAGTGGATGTCAGGATGAGGTGTTCACCCCCTGGAAGTGGATGCTGTTAGCCATAAAGGAAAAATATCTGTTCAAAGACAATCTGATGCCTGAGATAAAAAAATGAACTGCTACGGAAAAAGGCATCCATTATTAGAGAGAATGCATTGTGGTGGAAATGCTGCATGATTGTACATTCATTCCTGACAATCCAAACAAAGAGCATGATCCTGACAGAGTCAGGTGTATACCAAGTATGTGGCGTATATTCACAAAGACTGCACCAGAAAGGTGCGCCAGTACATCTGCAGCAATGTAAGGCAGAGGGGAAAGAATACCTCTTTTAAATGAACTAATCAATAGACTTCATGACTTTGAATTACATTTAACCCCTATGTGAGCTGCTGTTTCAGCCACTGAAAAAATAACTGAAAAAATTTCACAGAATGGAGAGCAAAGAAGAAGATATAATGGACAAACTGCCTACTGTGCTTTATTGTGATGAAATGGACAAATCCTTGGTGATATCAGAGACACCTGATGGAGATCAGGATTCTCCAAACAGCCTACTGGAAGGGCTGATCAAATTGGCTTATTCCCAACCTCCACCATCCAATGTCTCAGCTATTAAATGAAGGTGTCCTCCTGCTCGAGCAAGTGACAACAGTAAGACTGTGCTGCATATTACCTTTTGGCGTTACCTATGTGACCATGGAGAAGATGTGAAGATGTGGTATAAAAAAACCACTCCTGTACTACAGGCACAAGTAAAATAA
The DNA here is from genome assembly GCF_019232065.1 of Centrocercus urophasianus. NCBI lineage: Eukaryota > Metazoa > Chordata > Aves > Galliformes > Phasianidae > Centrocercus > Centrocercus urophasianus. Next base: position 3,521,997 of record NW_024884833.1, read on the forward strand.
TTACAAGACAGATCAACCACCAAGATGAACTTCTCCAAAAAGGTGACTACTCCAGTTTCTGCGGTACACAGCAAAAGCAGTAAGGACCCTGATCATGACTCATGGAAGAAGAATGATAGTGGAAACAAATAGAGGGGCCCTGCCCCAGCCAGCAGAGGGAAAGGGACAAAAGAGCATATTGTACTGTGTGGATTAGATGGCCTGGCACATCAGAACTACTGAAATATAAGGCATTGGTGCATGCTGGTGCATAGAGCACTCTAATGCCCTCGAGTCACAAAGGGATAAAATAAATTTATGTTTCTGGGGTGACTGGGATTTCCAAGAGTTGACTATGTTGGAGGCTGAAATAAGCCTCACTAGTAAAGACTGGCAAAAGAAACCTATTGTGGAGCCCAGGGGCTCCATATATACCTGGTATTGATTACCTCAGAAGGGTATATTTAAGGATCCCAAGGGGTATCAATGGGCCTTTGGAATAGCTGCTGTAGACACAGAAGGTGTTAAGCAATTGTCTGTTTTGCCTGGACTGTCAGAAGATCCATCTGTTGTGGGGTTGCTATGAGTAAAAGAGCAACAGGTACTGACTGCTACAAAAACAGTGCACAGATGGCAGTACCACACCAACAGAGATTCCTTGCTCCCCATTCATAAGCTGTTTTGTCAGCTAGAGAGTCAGGGAGTGATCAGCAAAACTCACTCACCTTTTAACAGTCCCATATGGCCAGTGCGTAAAGCCAGTGGAGAATGGAGGCTGACAGTGGACTACCGTGGCCTGAATGAAGTCACACCCCCACTGAGTGCTGCTGTGCCAGACATGTTAGAACTCCAATATGAACTGGAGTCAAAAGCAGCCAACTGGTATGCCACCACTTACATTGCTAATGCCTTCTTTTCCATTCCTTTGGCCAAAGAATGTAAGCCACAGTTTGCTTTTACCTGGAGGGGCATTCAGTATACCTGGAATCATTTGCCCCAGGGGTGGAAACACAGCCTGACCATTTGCCATGGGCTGATCCAAGCTGCACTGGAACAGGGAGGTGCTCCTGAGCACTTACAGTACATTGATGACATCATTGTGTGGGGCAACACAGCAAAGGAAGTTTTGAGAAAGGAGAACAAATTCTCCACATCCTTCTACGTGCTGGTTTCACTATTAAGCGAAGCAAAGTGAAAGGACCTGCCCAGGAGATTCAGTTCCTAGGTATAAAGTGGCAAGATGGCCGTCGTCACATCCCGACAGATGTAATCGACAAAATCACTGCCATGTCTCCACCCACTAATAAGGAAGAGACACAATCGTTTCTGGGCGTAGTGGGTTTTTGGAGAATGCATGTTCCAAACTACAGCCTCATTGTTAGCCCCCTTCATCATGTCACATGAATGAAGAATGAGTTTACATGGGATCCTGAACAGCAGCAGGCTTTTGAGCAGATTAAGCAAGAGGTAGCCCGTGCCGTGGCCTTGGGGCCAGTACGGATGGAACAGGATGTGAAGAACATCCTCTATACTGCTGATGGAGAGAAAGGTCCCACTTGGAGTTTGTGGCAAAGAGCCTCAGGAGAGACCCAAGGCTGGCCCCTGGGATTTTGGAGTTGGGTGTACAGAGGTTCTGAAGAGCACTACACTCCAACTGAAAAGGAGATCGTATCTGCGTATGAGGGGGTTCGGGCTGCTTATGAAGTAGTCAGTACTGAAACACAGCTCTTTCTGGCACCAGCCAGTGCTGAACTGGATGTTCGAGGGAAATGTTCCCTCCACCCATCCTGCAACTGATGCCACCTGAGTTGCGTGGATTATGCAATGAGCTTGCATGAGGAACCTCAGCCATCTGAGAAGCCTAGAGATGATCATGGACTGCCTGAAAGCAAAATGTTTGGAACATCACCAGAACAGATATTGCATGCTAGAAGCCCCACCATACAATGAACTACCAGAAAATGAGAAGAAATATGCCCTGTTCATAGATGGATCATATAATGCTGTGGGGAAGCATCGCAGATGGAAATCTGCTGTGTGGAGCCCCACACGACAAGTTGCAGAGGCCACTGAAGTGAAAGGAGAATCAAGCCAATTTGTAGAGGTGAAGGCTGTCCAACTGGCCTTAGATGGTGCTGAACGGGAGAGGTGGCCAATGCTCTATCTTTACACTGACTCATGGATGGTATCAAATGCCTTATGGGGGTGGTTACAGCAGTGGGAGCAAAATAACTGGCAAAGAAGGGGTAAACCTATTTGGGCTGCTGAACTGTGGAAAGACATTGCTGCCTGAACAAAGAATATGGTTGTAAAGGTGCGCCACGTAGATGCCCATGTGCCCAAGAGTAGGGCTACTGACGAACAGCAAAATAACCATCAGGTAGACCGAGCTGCCAGAATTGAGGTGGCTCAAATAGACCTGCACTGGCAACATGTGGGTGAATTATTTTTAATTCAGTGGGCCCATGAGACCTCAGGCCATCAAGGAAGAGAGGCAACATACAAATGGACTAGAGACTGAGGGATGGACGCTATTGCACAGGTTATTCATGACTGTGACACATGCGCCACAATTAAACAAGCCAAGAGGATGAAACTCTCTTGGGGGGAAGGGCGATGGCAAAAGTATAAATATGGGGAGGCATGGCAGGTTGATTATATCACCTTGCCATAATCTCGCAGTGATTTTATGCGCTTGCCATGGTGGAAGCAACCTCTGGGTGGCTTGAAACATACGCAGTACCCCAGGCTACCACCCAAAACACCATACTGGGTCTCGAGAAGCAAGTCCTGTGGTGACATGGCACTCATTTTGAGATTGAGTTGATAATTGAGGCTGATAATGGGACTCATTTAAGGAATTTCCTTGTAAATTCTTGGGCCAAAAATCACAGCATTTAGTGGATTTATTATACCCCCTGTCATGCACAAGCTTCTGGTAAAATCGATTACAGTGGGTTTTTAAGAACTATGTTGAAAGCAATGGGTGGTGGAACAGTTAAATAAATACTGGGAGAAGAATTTGGCAGAAGCCACCTGGTTGGTGAATGCTCAAGGATTTATCAGCTGTGATGGTCCTGCCCAATCTAACTCCATGCATACTGTAGAGGGAGATAAGGTCCCTCTAGTACATGTAAAAAGCATGTTAGGAAACTGGTTTGGGTTCTTCCAGCTTCCGTGGGCTGTGTTTCTCTCTGTGAAACTATTTTTGCTCAAGGATCTGGGTCCACTTGGTGGGTGATGCAGAAAAATGAGGATGTTCAATGTGTACCACAAGGGAATGTGATGTTGACCAGTAATTTCTTGTATATGTATGTGTGTGCATGTGTTTAATGTTTGGTAATTAGGTTTGTTTGTATACAATAAGCATGATGTAGTGATGTGGAATAATGAGTGGAATGTCATGGTTTTATGATTTTTGGTTATCAGTATTGCTAGGAGAAAAAACTCTAATCCTTCCCATAGTACAGTTTCTGGGGACTCTGCTTAAAGAGGGTAAATTTCTACTAGCCAGTGGATTTTTCACTTGAGCCCTGAGCACAAACGCGCTTCATCCAAATTGAACACTTCCCCCTCCTCAAAAACAAACCATCAAACACAAAAATAGAACAACCAATTCTCAACAGTAAGTCATACAAAAAAAGTGAGTTTTTTTCTTTTTCTTTATGGATACAGCAAGGCTTAGGAAATAGGAAAATAGAAAACAGAAAGAAGAAAAAAACAACAGAACAGCAATCCCCATTCCCAACTCCTTCTATATCAGTAATACCAATAACCACCTATATTCAACTGTCTACCTTCACATAGATCACTTTTCATCGTTTTTTCAAATTCTGTATTTTATTAATGTTTTTTTCCTCCAAACTTATTGTTTTCTGATTACTTCTCTTCCTTTCAACTCAGTGATTTTGTAATTTTTGTTCTGTATTTCAAACATTCAAAGCACCAATTTTGCTTACAAGTTTTCACTATAGGGCTACTAGGCAAAATATCCATGTCTTTGCCACAGATAACTTACTCCATCACAGTTGTTCGACAATATGAGTAATACTTCTACTGCATACAAAAATATCATTAAATGTTATTTCTCTTCAGTGATGTAACACAGTTCTGACAAGTTGGAAGAGCAAGAAGGTTATATAAACATTTCGGTTTTCCTTGCTATGTGGAATAAAAATAATATAGTCTTGTTGACACTACACCTTTGGGGAGCCAGCTCATGAAAGAACAGTCAAAGTGACTGTTCCTTTCGTTCTTTTCAAAATAGCAACTGCTTCCTCATGAGTCACCCCTTCTAAACTCTGCCCATTCACAGCAATGATTTGATCCCCCCTCTTCAGGCGTCCATCTTCTGCTGCTGCACCCTGAAACAATACAACATGTAATTGTAGACTCATCCATTTATTTTTCTTCCTCCGACACATTCAATATGGTCTGAATAAGATGAGTTCACTGTACAAATCCCCTTAAACCTTTTAGGGTTGTCAATTATTCAACTACAATCAATCCCAGATTAACCTACTAGTACTGCAGTATGTTCTGCATTCTCTAGTTGTCACAACACTTAGAAGCTGGACCTATGTGATTTTTTATATTTCTTTAACCCTGACAATCTACCTATATAACTTTAAAACCCTAACAGTAAGATTTCAATACCTGAAAAATCTTTAAGCAACTGGTATTAGAAATCTCATAGTCAAAACCCAGTACTGTACTTTGACTAACCACAAATGTTTGGGATTCCTGACCACAGTTTTTGATGACTTGGGGCTCTTCCCAATGGCAGGCCAAAGTTCAAAGCTGAGTCAGTACCTGAACTTCTACAAAGGCCCAGAATGAGTTCAGTTATTATATGTTAGTCTAATTTTCAGACTCTCACTGAAAATAAATACATTGGTCCCTTTTATTACTTGAAGAAAAAGTATCTGAACATTTCCTATTTTTAGAGTTGAAAAAGATTCTGCCATATGCTGTCACATGCATTTGGAAATTTTGAATCTTCCTATAACTTCAAAAGCTGCAAGATCTTTTTGAACCAAACTTGCACTGGGCAAGAAAAGCTGTGAAGAAAAACTGTTTGTAATCCTTTAGTCTCAAACTCATATTTTAAGAAACTACTTACTGTGAACTAATAAATGGATCAGCTGAACAAACATACTCTTACCTTTGCAAATACTGTCTTCACATAAATGGGTAAGTCTCCATGGGGACTGCCATATCCCCCCACAATACTAAAGCCTAGGCCATCTGGTCCTCTCTCCAGAGTAATGGTCTTGTACTGAGGAGGTCTAATGAAACAGAAAACAATATTGCTATGCAGTCTAAGTAAATTATTTACATTAGAATGTTGTCAACAAAAAGCATTTCACCTTTCTAGCTAAGCAATATATCTTCCTTTTTCTTCTTTTCTGCTGTAAATATGAACTTTATGATTATTTTTGTTAATGCAGAACACTAATTCAGTCTAATACCCCCATTTAAGTGAGTTATTTCAAATACTTGTTTCATAGTGTTTTCACCCAGCTCAGAAGATGGTTACTGTTGCACTAATGGTGCTTAGCGGGTACACAGAGATCTGATACAATTATCTCAAATGTTCATAATGATCACACACTTTAAAAAACCTGTAACCCAAAATTTGACTCACAGTTATGTTGCAAGGTTTAATTGTTTTTCTCCTCTGATACCTGATTGTGCATTTGTGTATGTGTTCATACAGACAATTTATAGTACATCTCCAAACATATACTCTGATTACATGAACATCTGAAGTTCTATCTTTTGAAGAGTGTAGGCTGCTCCAAAAGTAATGTCTCCTACTTATTTCTTGTGGAAACTACTGCAAGGAGCACAACAATAGTATCTGACAGAGCAAATTCTCAGCTACTAAATACTGTTTTTCCACATGGTCGCTACCACTAACCATGCATTTTTGCCAGCAGTGAGTCTGCATGCTGCACATGTAAAAATCTGCACTAGTAGAGATGACCCACTGTCACCACTATTGAAATGCATCACCCACTGTCTCACTGTGCTTACATCACTGTTAGGCTTCCATAAGAATTCAGCATCACTGAATGCCAGTGGGTGCCATTTATTCCACATGGAGGAATTCAAGGACACCTTTCTCTCATACCGACTTCTATGTCAGACACCATTTTGCCACATTACCCAATGCTGCCATCAGTCACATAATGACAAAACGTAACCAATATTGGCAGGGACATTCAACTTCTACTGCCATACCACCAAAATCTGCCCCTGATGTTCTGGGCCAAAATAAAAAAAAATAGGAGGCATTACTTTTAGGGCAGCCTTCATACTTCTGTGGAGCTAAAGAATCTTGTTCTCTCTTCCTGTGCTTATAGAATAAAAATGTCTCAAACTGATAACCAACATTGAGGCAACTCTTCTTTACACTGCTGGCTTTTGTAGTCTACCAGTAGTGGTATACCATGTACACATGAAAAGTTCAGCGTCTCTTGATATTCTAGTGTTAGAAAGCACATGAAGGAAAGTACCACTGTAGAAAGGACTTGGCTATTTAAGCCTGAGAACAGTCATTTTGGGCAAATCAACTAATCTGAACTGCCAAAACTCAATAAAGAATTTATTTAAAGAGAAAAAATCAAGTCACATTTTAGTTCCAAAGTAGACAAGAAAAAAAGCAGCAGTGAATTGCACCATGGAAAAATGCAGAATGGGACCTACAAGGTGCCAAATATATCACAGGTGATTAAGTCAAACAATTCATCAATCATCTGATGGAATTAGTACACATTTTATGCCAAGTTTCACCTGAAGTAAAAGGCTACCAAGGTTGTGTATTATATAGTTACTGACCCTAGATCATCCTGAAAAATGCTTGTTGCAGTTAGTCCTGCAAGTGAAAGACCGGATGTAGGTGGATCCTGCTGCTCACCAGTTATGACACTCACATCTCCTCCAGCAACCACCTAAGGAGAGAGTTCAGTAAAGTGAATTTTAAAAAGTCTGTAAAATGAGAATGGTGATACTAAAATAATTCACCATAACAACTGGCAAAATAACATTTAAAAAATATTCCAGATAATACTAAAGATTTTTTTTACCTGCAACTCAATAGTGCCTGAAGCATTTTTTAACATGCCAACAGCTTGGGAGTGAGTCATGCCCTCAGTAGATGTTCCACAGATGCTAACAATCCTGTCCCCAACCTGTAGAAGAAAACCTTGATAATATAATTACCAGTAAGAGGTTTAGCTGCATATATATATTTAGCATTTTCTTTTGATAACAGCAGATTTGAGTATCTGGATTTAGCTAGAAATTATCACTATATCTAGTGACACCTAGTAGAAAGAAAGAAATCAGCAACTCTTTTTGGTACATTCTCTCTCAAAGACATAGTATCATTGAGTCACATAATAAAGTGACACAAAGGTAGAAAATTTGACATAAAAACTTGCAAATTATTGCTTAGTTGTAGTGTGTTCAGAGTGAAAAGTAATTTACAGGATGGATGAATCATATAGAATCATATAGCACATCACCTGAATATAGATAGGTTGAAGTGACAGATTATCACAAGAGAACATATGTTTAAATTCATCCTGAACCAACACTGTACATTCTCCAAACAGCATTAGTTTAATTCCACAATTTCTAGTACTCTACATATGTAAGCACTGTGCGAGTAGAAACCTCTTGCTTTAACCCAGCATCAAAAAAAATACCTGCTCTTATTTTTCGATAAGCAGAAAACATGAGGTGTGAAGAAAATTGCATACATGCACTTACATAAATAACTCATCTCTGTAGTTCACTTGCAGGATTCTGAATCAGTTTCCCCATCATGAATTTTTAAAACCTCACCACTTCTGTGATCCAAGATTGCCTTAAGACTTGTTTCCGAAGTTAGTATTTTTCAAGTTATCTTTTACCAAGCTACCAACATGATTTAGTTCATAGTCTATGATTCTATGATTCTATACGTGAAAAAATCATGGCCATCAGCCAGGCAGATCCTGGTAGCTGCTCTGGTGCTGAAATAGTGGAGTCAATAGCCTGGACTTAGCAAGCAGCAAAGGCCAGCAGCTGGGATCTCCTTCTAGGAAAAGTAGCACAGACAAAGCAGGTGGAAAAGATATACAGTCTTTCACTTTATGGCAGTGACTCTTGTCAGCTGGGAAAGAAAGACATCCCTTCAAGGAAGCCCCAGTACGTTACTCAGGCAAAAGGATCACCATGGTGAAAGTACTTGACGGAAAGTGCTGTGCTAAGGATGATGTATGATATTAGCTTGGATGATAATGCTCTATTCCAAGATCCAGATGACATCACATGTACATAATGTATGTGGTGGAGTGCTATATGGAATGCACCATCATTGTCTGCCAGAATCCTGGCAGGAGCGAACTGGAAAAATAACAAAAGAATGGTGGATAGATGAAGTGGCTTGCCTACTTTTACAAAATCAAGATTATCTCTTTTTCTCCCCAGGGACCTGTGTCTCAGATATGGTTCAACTGATTCAACAGCTTCAGGAAAAGAAACTGATTCAGTGGTGAAAAAAACCAACATCTCACCCATTAGAAGTATTCCTCTAATCAGGAAAAGGATAGTGGGTACACACCACATGCTATTCTGTGGTTTTACCTATACCATCACAGAGAGGAAGTGGGATGGAAAACCTGCGTCGATTCTGGAGGCATGGATACATGAGTTGCATGGGAAAACACATGAGAGGGTTCTCCCCAAAAATGACAGCTCTGGTTTCCAATGGGCAGATCTCTAATCAGAGTAGATGGTCTGACCTTACTTCTGAGGTTAACAATGAGCCTTCTGGCTTTAAAACACATTTTTTCACATGATTTCCATTCATCAGCTGGAGAACCAAGAAGATTCAGCACCAGCAAGATTCAGTCACCCATCAATAGTCCCATAAGGACAGTGCTAGCCTCCACTCTTCATTTGAATTTCACAATGGAATACTGTGGCCTGAATGAAGTCACATCACTGCTATGTGCTGCAGTGCCAGACATGCTACAACTTCAATATCAATGGAAGACAAAGGCAGCCAAGTGGTATAGCACAACTGAAATTGCTGATGTGTTTTCCTCAATCCCTTTGGTGGTAGAGTGCAGGCCACAATTAACTTTCACCTGGGAGGGCATCCAGTGCATCAGTAAACAACTCCCCCAGAGCTGGAAACACAGTCTTGCCATTTGCCATGGGCTGATCCAGACTGACTGGACCAGATGCAAAGCTACTGAATGTCTGCAGTGCATTGACGATATAATCACAGAAACATTGAACAGTTGGGATTAGAAGGAATCATCTAGTTCCAATCCTCTCGCTATAGGCAGGGACACATTCCACTGGACCAGGCTGCTAAGAGCCCCAGCTTGGCCATGAAAACCTCCAAGAAGGGGGTTCTCACAACCTTTTTGGGCAAGCTGCTCCAGTGTCTCACCACCCTCACAGTATATAATTTCTTCCTAACATCTAGTGCAAATCTACCCTCTTTCAGTTGAAAGCCATTCCCCTTCATCCTGTCACTACATGCACTTATAAAATATCCCTCAGCTTTCCTGTAAGCTCCCTTCAGGTACTGGAAGGCTACTGTAAGATCCCCTGGAGCTTTCTCCATGCTGAAGAGTCCCGGCTCCCTCAGACTGTCCCCACAGACAAGGTGCTCAAGCCCTCTAACCATCCTCCTGGCCCTTCTCTAGACACACTCCAACAGCTCAATGTCCTTCTTGCACTGGGGGGAACTGGAAGCAGTATTCCAGCTGGGTTCTCATGAGAGCAGAGTATAGGGGCAGAATCACCTCCCTCGACCTGCTGGTTACTCTTCTGTTGATGCAACCCAGGATACAACTGGCCTTCTGGAATGCAAGCACACACTGAAAGCTTATGCTGAGTCTTTTATCAACTGACATCCTCAAAAATCCTTCCCCTCAAGGCTGTTCTCAAGCAATTCTCCAGCCTGTATTTGTGCTTGGGATTACCATGACCCAGGTGCAGGACCTTGTTGAGTTTCATGATGTTGGCATGGGTCCACCTCTCAAGCCTGACCAAGTTCCTCTGTACGGCATCCCTTCCCACTAGTGTCAACTGCACTACTTAGCTTGGCATCACCTGCAAACCTGCTGAAGGTGCTACTCAATCCCACTGCCCATGTTACCTACAAAGATGTTAAACAGCACCAGCCCCAGCACAAATCCCTAAGGAACTCCACTTGTCACCAGCCTCCACTTGGACATTGAGTTGTTGACTGCAACTCTCTGTGTGTGACTATACAACCAGTTCCTCATCCAGCAAGTGGTCATCCATCAAATTCATTTTTCTCCAATGTGGTGACCAGAATGTTGTGCAGGACAGTGCCAAACACTTTGCACAAGTCCAGATAGATTATTTCAGCTGCCCTTCATTTACCCACTGACACTGCAACTCCACCACAAAGTTTGTCAGGGCATGATCAGTCTGTGATGAAGCCATGTTGGTTACCACCAATCACTGACAAATAGTGTGGGGCAACACAGAAGTTTTTAAGAAAGAGAAGAAAATAATTCAAATCCTACTGAAAGCCAATTTTGCCACAAAGCAAAAGTCAAGGGGTCTGCACAGGAGATCCAGTTCTTAGGAATAAAATGGCAAGATGGATGTCGTCAGACTGTATGGATGTGATCAATTAAACAACTGCCATGTCTGACACTGGTCACACAATCGGCTCAAATAACGAATTCAAGGAATCTTAGAAATTATTTTGGACCAGGCTGAAAGCAAAGATTTCAGAATATCACCAGAGGAGAAGGTGATGCATGCTGAAGAGATTCCACTATATTACAAATTGCCAGAAAATGAGGAGAAATATGCCTTGTTCACTTATGAGCCCTGTCATAATGTGGGAAGGCATCAGAGGTGGAAGGCTATCCTTTGGAGCCCTACTCAGTGAGTGAAAAAGTGAATTGAGTCAATTTGCAGAAGTGAAGGCTGTAGATATTGCTAAGCAGAAGAATTGGCAGTTGCTCCTGGGAGGTGGCAAATGTCCTGAGGATGGTTACAGCAATCAAAGCACAACAACTGGCAGCATAGAGGCAAGCCCATCTGGGCTGCTGCATCAAGGAAAGATTTTGCTGCCTGGTAGACAACATGGTTGTAAACGTTTGTCAGGTAGACGTCCATGTAGCCTAGAACCAGGCCACTGAAAAACAGGAGGAGAAGGCTGCTAGAATTGAAGTGGCTCAGGTAAATCTGGACTGGCAACATATGGGTGACTAATTTCTAGTTCAGTGTGCCCATGGCACCTCAAGCCATCAAAAAAGAGATGCAACTACAGATGGGCTCAAGATCAAGAGGTAGATTTTACAATGGACACTACTGAACAGATTATCTACGAATGTAAAACTTGCTGCAATTAAGGAAGCCAAGCAGACAAAGCCTCTCTGGTATGGAGAACAATGGCTGAAATATAAATACCAGGGAGGCCTGGTAGGTGGATTGCATCACACCCTCACAAACTCACAACGGCAAATGCCATGTGCTTATAATGGAAGCAACCACAGGACAGCTGGAAGAATCCTATGTCCCATTCCACCATCTGAAATACTAATCTGGATCTTGAAAAGAAAGTCTTGTGGAGACATGGCATCCCAGACAGAACTGAATCAGAAAACAGGACTCAATTCTGAAACAACCTTGTAAACATTTGAACCAAAGAGCGTGGCTTTGAGGGGGTATACCGCATCCCCTACCAGCCCTGCTAAAATCCAACAGCAGAATGGACTGTTAAAGACTATGCTGAAAGCAGTGGATGCCTATTTGTGGGACTGCTTTAGCTCAAGGACTTGGATGCATTTGGTGGGTAATGTAGAAGGATGGAGATATCCATTGTGCACCTCGAATAGATTTGATGCTGGGTGAGAACAGCCAATAATTTGAGTTGTATGATGCTAACCACTACATAATACTGCATATAGTAATTACTATGGTTGTTATATACCTAATCACCAGTACAACAAGAACCATTTAAAGAAGAATGAATTCTGATGGAGCCAGAAATGGCTGCAACATGCAATAATCCAACACCATGAATCATCCCTCCTGCTCTGAAACCACAACACTAATAATTAACTTACTCTGAGTTTCTGAGTCTGAGCCGCAACTCCATTGGGATGCATCATGGCAATAAATATAGGAATATCTCCGAGAGGACTTCCTACACCTCCAGCAATGCTCACTCCTAGAGAATCTGCTGGGCCCTGTTATTGTCATGAAAATAAATAAATAAATAAATAGATAGATAGACAGATAGATAAATACTTTTTTTTTCTGGAAGGAAGAATATACACAGAATTGCAGGCTTGTCTTACAAATCCTATCTCATGAAAATCAGAATGACTTTACCTCAAGCCATTTTTTGAAGTTAATACATTTGAGGAAAGCACAAAGAACACAGTATTTAGTGGCAGTTGATGATCTGCTGTCTCATCTGTAGCTTTTCCTTGCCGAACTGAATACTTACAGAAATTGGCATATCTGGGCAAAGAAAACTGTACACACAGGACTGATTGTCCTTTATCATTAATCTTCTTCTATTGGCCTCCTACAGATCAGAACAAAACTAGCTATTCACCACTGCAGAACACTCGACTACCTGATCAACAGAAAAGCTATAATTAATTAACACATTATGCTGTATGAAGAGAATTGCTAAACACAATCCTGCTACCAAGAAAAACAGATACCAGGCAAAATCAAATGAAATGTGTGTTTTAGACAATCAGAAATAGTCTGCAGCTTAGCACTCATGCTCCTATAAATAACAGAAGTCAACTGAACTTCAGTTGAAAAGCTAGAAGCTGCCATGTAAAAGCCTACCCATTAAAAATATGCATCAAGACAAATATGAAATCCAAAAGAATAGACCTGAACATTTGGTATAGTTCCCACATCTTCACTAAAACTCAGTCTGGATTTAACTCCATTTGATAAAAGTAAAACTAGGTCCCATTAACTCATACCATAATTCTCTTTCCCTCTGTTTTAAATTTGTTGGCATAAGTCACAACTTATTTTACATAAAGATAAAAGCATTGGAAATCACACTGTAAAAAAATTAAATATTACCACACCAACTCCTGTAACTTACCTTTTTTATTTCAACTGTTCTTAGTCCCTGTATTTCAGAAGCTGCTGTCAAATAGATTAAAAAAAAAAAAAAAGGTGAACTATCATCTTAAGAAAATTTTTCTATGAGTTGTCCAAACCACTACAATGATTCCAGCTTTCTACTATTTTATTTTACGTTTTTAAAATTGTTGAAATTACTTGTTAATAGGATTTAAATACTATTAATAAGATTGAAATACTTCTAGAATAGTTCAGAAAGCCATTCTTTCTCTCAGTTCTAAAAATGTTTAGACTAAAATCAACTAGGTAACTCCCAAATATAACAGAAAAATTATTATTTGATAGTAATACTTGGCTCAGGAATCACTTTACTGTAAATCTGATCTCTGGAGATCTATTCCACATCTATTCTACAAGAGCTGCTAATATTTTATTATGTTGGCCCATGATATCAGAGGCAGATGGTGGTGGTATGGAAATAGAGGTCAAACTGGAAGTCAGTATTCCATTATGTTCTCTCATCCTTAGACAGATAGCAGCAAAGGGGCAGCTGACAAAATGGCGTCTGACATGAAACTGTGCCAGAATAAAATGTGGGGCTAACGCAGAAAAAAAGGCACCCAATGACAAAATCGATGCTCGCTGAGTGTTTATGGAGACCAAACAGTGGATGTGAGCACAGTGAGGCAGTGGGTAGAGCACTTCAGCAGTCATGGCTGCAATGTGAAAGATAAGCTATGTTCTGGGTAATCACGCACAGTTTTCACATCAGAAAAAGTTGATCAGCTTATCCACACTAACTGGCCAATGACAACCACGGAACTGTGTATAGAGCTGAATATCAGTTTCACTGTGTTGGAAGGTATGGTGACAATGCTGCAATATCACAAAGTTTACACCAGGCGGGTCCCATAAATGCTTACAGGAATAGAAAAAACACAGTATGCAAATTTGTCAGGATGTATGGAACCAATACAAGAATGAAGGTGACAATTTCCTGGATCACAACATTACAGGTGACAAGAGGTGGCAGCCCATGGAATGGCAACCCATATATTCTCCACTGGAAAAAAAAATTAAGACACAATCTTTGGTGGGTAAGGTGATGTGGACTTTCTGTTGGAGTAGAAAAGGGGAGATCCTTCTGAATTTCCTACAATCCAGCCATATCATTGACTCTGACAGCTCCATCACAATGCTGATTAACCTGAAAGCTCAAACTTCCACAGTAAGGCCAGAGAAGACAGATTTTCTCCTATAACATGACAATGCCAGGCCTGACACCAGTTTGAAGACTACAGAGAATGTTTTCAGTCTTGGCTGGACTGTTCCATCATATAAACCAAATTTGGTGCCTTCTGATTTCCATCTGTTTGGGCCAGCGAAAATGGACTGCACGAGCAACTTTTTCCTAGTGATAACACAATCACAGCTGCTGTGAAATAGTGGGTCACTTACACTGGTGCAGATTTTTACTTTACTAGACTATTAATGTAGATAACTATGTTGAAAAATAATGTTTTGTAGCTCAGAATTTGCTCTATCAAATAGTGTTACTATATTCCTTATATCTGTTGTAGTTTCCATGGAAAAAACAGGAGGCATTATTTTTGGAGGGACCTAAATAATTAAACTACACAGTGTCCAGAACTGACCACATATTTCCCAAAAATGAGACAGAGAGCGTAATTATTCAATATTCTCAGACTAAATAATATTTCTGGGTAAATTTAGACCTTCATCATCTAAACTGCTGGTGTAACAACTTTAATTTTTTTTTACAAGTAATTTGAAGAGATAAACAATGTACAGTATAATAACAACTCCTGTGGCACTTCAATGACTGGTACTGTCAAGTCTGCAGTATATAACAACAAAGTGTTAGAGAACATCTCATTTACCAATTCACAGATATAAATTAGAGGAAGGAACAAAGAAAACTTACCAGTATTCTTCTTCAGACTACTTTCAAAGACCTCAGGTGTGCTGGAAGTAGAAGCTGGAATGCTGAAAGATGAGAGACTGCCACTTCCTTCACTGACCTAAATATAATGTTAAACTAGGATTATTGAGTTGCCTCAGACTCCCAGTTTGATAAAAGTAAAATTATATGCCACTGCATTCAGTGTATTTTACTGCATTTTACTGTTACTTCTTCTGTGCACAGCTAAAGCTGACACACCAAACCTCCATATACCTCTTCAACAATAGATAGCTCCTTGTTTGAAATACAATTAGGACAACATAGATTGCATGACTGCAGCCCCAAATAACAGTCTACTTTCAAGGACCAGACTGTACCCCTATTCTATCAGTTCAGGAGACCATCTGGCAAAAAAAAGATACCACTATTATTACGGTTGGGAAACAATACGTAAGACAGAACTTTATGCATCCGCATGCCTATCTCACATTCTTCCAGACACTCCATCAGCTAAAACTATGCTCTCCATTCAGGTTCACCTACGCATTTCCTGAAAGATTTTCACTACACCTGCAGGATAATATAAAGGAACAACATATCTCAATCCTACAGACTCTTCAAAACATTCAATATGGTAAGCCTTCTCTTACCCAACAGCTTAAATTAAGACCACTCAGAACCTGCATGTTTTCAAGTGGATTGGGATTATCCCTTTTTGAAGAAAGACATTTCAGTCCTTATCCAGTGTTAAGCTACTCACTTCAAACTTAAAAAAAAAAAAGTTCCTGTTTAATTATATTCATGTTCAGCCATTCATCTGCATACTCAATTTATAACGACAAAAGTTGTAAGGTAACTAGCGAGTTTTCAGAAATTGCTCATACTGGAAATCCTGATGGAAAGTTCTGCAAAGGATCACAGTGTCCTGCTATCCCATGAAACATGCACTCAGATGCAGAAACTGATGTGAGCTGTAATGCTCTACAGTTAACCAATGAAAAAATAAATAAACATAGGACAAGTCTAATGAAAAGAGTGCAGATTTCCCACTTTCGGTGACCAAGATTACAGTAAGAGTGTGAAAGGAGCAGAGAAATTCACTAAGTTTACTGGAACAACACTCCACTCTACTACTAAGGTATCAAACAGATTCAGTGCCCACTTAAATTTGTTCTAGTATTGATGACACTAACAGTTGACTCTGCTTCACAAACAAGAGTCCTAAAAGTCACACTAGACAAAACAGAAGAGTTATTTTTGGAGCAAACTCTAGGCTGGATAATGTACTTAACAGATAACAAACTAAAATGAACATACAAAAGAGATAAAAAAAAATCTTTAAAGTACGCAGAACCATAAAATGGCTTGGGTTGGAAAGGACCTACTCAGTCAGCTACTAGTCAACTACTTCCAACCCCTTGCTATGGGCAGGGCTGCCAACCTCTAAATATACAGCAGAACAGGCTGCCCAGAGCCCCATCCAGCCTAGCCTTGAACGTCTCCAGGGATGGGAGATCCACAACTTTCCTGGTCAACCTGTTTCAGCACCTCACCACCCTCTGAAAGAAAAATTTTCCTCCAACATCTAATCTAAACCTGAATTTACTACTTTTATTCATTCTGTGTGTGGAAAATCACTGTCATCATAAAATCAGTTCCTTTTATTTGCTTTCATTATTCCACCACATTTTATTTCTTCCAAATGAAGTGGTTGCACAGTTACAAACCTGGCTGCTCTGGGATGTTCTCCTCTCAGAGTGGAATGGACCAGCTTTTATTCTTCCAACCTCTAGTCTTACTGTACCTAATGAACACTAAAAAAAAAAGTCAAGATTAATCCCTAGTACCCAAAACATTAAAGCTTATGGCAATATTTACTTGGTAGAAGAAAAAATAGGGACAGAGGGTAAAATATAAGGTTAACAACTCTATATAATGAGAACTGTACAGACAAAGATCATGGAAGAATCAGAATCATACCAACTGTGATTGAATGATATTACTGGTAGTATAGCATTCCAATATAGACACAAAGACTATACAAGAAGTGCATTTCTGTTACCTTTTCCTTAATAAGTAATTCTGGCTTCTAAGTAGTAACATCAACAATCATCTTCAAGGTGATGTTTTTCAAAGAATTATAATAGTGGAGTAGTTTCACAGTAAGTACAGCAGCATTACAAAACCTCAAAGTATTGATTAATATTTCTGTTGATACAGAATCATAGAATTATACAAGACTAGAGTTGGAAAAGACCTCTGAAGGCCACTTATTCCATCTCCCCTGTAATGAACAGGGACATTCACAGCTGGATCAGGTTGCCCACGGTCTTATCCAGCCTTGCCTCGAAGGTCTCCAGGGGTTGATGGGGTATCAACTACCCCACTGAGCAACCTATTCCAGTGTCTCACTACCCTCGCTATAAAAGATTTTTTTCCTTTTATCTAACCTAAATTTACCCTCTTACGCCTGAAACTATTTCCCCTTGTTCTGTCACCAGAAACCCTGCTAAAGAGTCTGCCCTCTTCTTCTCTGTATCTCTCCTTTAAATTCTGAATTACTTCAGTTATTTTGGTGGGAAAGCAGTTTCTTATGCTAGATGCCCTTCTCGCTGAGAAAGGCATTATAACATTTAGTTGATGTAAGGTGACAATTGACATAAGCAGGGAAAAATAAAAGAACATTAACTTTGTAAGTAATCACCTTTTGATATAACTACTCCAACGACTTCTCTATCATTTAAAATCAATTCTGAATAACTTTTTAAAAATGTGAGAAAGCTAAACAAATGTGATTTCTTTTGAGAAAAGAGAGCAAACTAAAACTTAATGCTGTATCTAACTAATGGCCTTTTATTGCCTTGTAAGTATATAAGAATCTCTACTACCACTATTCCCATTTTCATCAGACAAACTATGAAAATATGACCGCTCTAGCCTTCAGGAAATTAAATTCAGATCCAAAGTTCATTCCCACTGACACTGCAGGAAGAGTCTGAATACGGACTGAATAAAACTCAAGCTTTCAAAAAATCTGGATTTCAGCTCTTCACTTTTAACCACCTCCTGTTTTCTTGATACCTTTAGCAAAGCTGCAACAGCTTCCTGGTTAGCGTTTCGAACATCTTCTCCATTCACTGTTAATATTTGATCTCCTTGCATCAATCTCCCATCTGTGTCTGCTATTCCACCTTTGACGATGTCTGACACGAACACCCCCGTATCATTTCTGTAAAAACACATACGTTCTGTATTACAATACTGTTTAAGGGTGATTTTATTGGCTTGTAATTGGGAATGCATTGAACATCATCTTACTTTTTTAGGCTACTTCCTCTAGGAAAAGCATAAAAATGACATGTATTGCCAATAAAGCCCAAAGGATCTGAGCAATGCACACCAAAAAAAACCAAGCATGCCTAACAAGTTCCAGACATTGACTGTCCTTGTACATTCATACCTTTTCCCAACTATACTCAGCCCAAGGCCTTTGCCAGGCTTCTTTTGGAGCTCTATGGTGAGTACATCATACATGTCTTCCTCCTTGTACTGTGCCTCATCTCTGTACACAGTCAGACGAACTTTCTGGGGAGTCTGCCGGAGAACATTAATTGCTTCATCATGTGTGGCACTCCTGAGGTCAATTCCATTCACCTACAATGAATGCATACATTGGTAAACTATGAAGGACTGTCCAACAGACAAATAAAATATATCTAGATAGCAAATGACAATAAACAGAGATAAAATCAACCACTGTACCTCTAATATCTGATCCCCAGCCCAGAGTCTCCCATCTTTTGAAGCTGCTCCTTCATCATATACTTCATGGATAATGATTGCTCCCTGCAGATAAACAACAAAAATATGCTGCATGCTGGAAGAAAATTCCCCAAACCGTGAAGCAAGACCAATGGAAAATTTCTTCTAAAATTCAGTAGTGATGAACAGTGATGAAGAGCCAGAAGAATGATGAAAAAATTACCAAAATATTTAAGAAGTTAATTTACTTCCAATCTCAAACATATATATATATATATATATATATATATATATATATAT